>NW_017259558.1:124863-128702 GCF_001594045.1 Atta colombica
TCTGGGTATGGTTCTCTGATTGGTTTCTGAGTTCTTAAGAGGGATTACGTTTACACGGCACCTTTAATTGGGTTTAATAACATTTGTAGTTATGAAATTGACCAATCATTATTCATCATATCATTAGCTATTCCTCTGAAAAATGGAATAACTGTGATTTCAACTAGTTATTAAACCCGATTAAGGGTGACTGTGTAAAAACGTATAAACGTATCATTGTCCTTGAATAAAATCTGATTTTGAATACCAGCCTATGATTGGTTCAAGATATCGTATATATTTCTGTGATTAAAAAACGTGGTCTTATTCTGCGCATGCGTCTCACATACATCTTTGACAAATTTTAATAATAATTTTTCATGCGTGTTAATTGGTTAGGTTATTTTTTTGCGTTTACTTTTGGACACACGTTTTGGCTTCAATTTCTTCTGCTCATTATGTTTAGTATGCTTCTTTTTTCTTTTACCATCTTTTTCAATAACTGAAGGATTAAAATCATTTAAGGGATAACCCTCTATTTTTAGAGGATCTATAGGATCAGTTTTTATAATAATTTCGTCATTGTAATTTCCTTGAGGTGCAGAAAATTCTTCCATATTTTCCTGGGATATATATTCAAAAGTAGACATATCATCTTCAGTTTTAACTACATTCACATTTTGTGCATTAATTTTGCTGGCTTCCTTCTTAGATTTTGATTCAATTTTTGGTTTTTTTTCTTTATCTCCATTTTGTTTTTTCTTTCTTTTCTTGCTTTTCTTGCGATTGTAACCATCATCATAGATCATCTGATTGTAAGACAAAGAGGATCTCGGACCGCTTTATTCCATAGCCAATCAACAGGCTTGAAAAATTTGTTGTATGGCAAAAAACGGACGCATAAAAAAATCGTAGCGATCGTATGATCTTAAGTCGTAGAAAATTAACCGATCATAGTCGATTTCTTCTTCTTTCGATCTTCTTCTCATGATCATTCTATAATAACAATAAACCATTAATTATAAATCAGAAGTTAAAAGCTAGAAATTAATCAATCACAATTTTTTACTTCTGACTTTTGATTTATGACTAATGGCTATTGCAAAATTGTCATCATATTCGATTATGATTGGTTAATTTTTTTTAAGACTGCGACTTTTATTGTAGACCCCGTATTATATTGGCCTGAGGCTGTAAGACATATCGAAGTTGATTTTCTGGTACGATCCGTATCTACTATTATGTGTACAATTTTGCTTCCGTCGATTTTTTTCCGAAATTCGAGGCTTTATTGTAAAAAACTGGTTATACATTTATGATTCAAAGTATTGTTCATCATTGGCCACTACTTTCTCCCATCTTTCGGGTAGCGTACGAATCCCGCGTCGAAAAAACTGGTCATCTTTTGAGGCTATCCACGAATCGATCGAATTTTTTACTTCTTCATAAGACCGGAAGTGCTGGTCAGTCAGGCCGTGTGCCATTGATCGAAACAAGTATAGTAAGAGGGAGCAACATCTGGAGAATACGGCGGGTGGGATAGGACTTCCCATTTCAACGTTTCCAAGTATGTCTTGACCACTTTCGCAACATGGGGTCGAGCATTGTCATGCTGCAGATCACTTTATCGTGTCTCTCGTTGTATTGCGGCCGTTTGTCTTTCAATGCTCGTCTCAAACGCATCAATTGCGTTCGATACCGATCGCCTGTGTTTTGTTTCAGTCAGTTTTAACAGTTCATAATACACTACGCCGAGCTGGTCCCACCAAATACAGAGCATGACCTTGGACGTCAAAATCACCGTTCTTGAAGCGTTTAAACCATGACACGTTTTTTCACTAATAGCGGCCTCACCATAAGTATTTGAGAGCATTCGATGAGCCTCAGCCGCAGATTTCTTCATATTGAAGCGAAAAATTAAAACCCTCCCGCAAATGATGAGAATTTGGCTCGTAAACTGACATTTTCAATCGAGAATAACTTAATGATGCAGACACAAATCGACTAATGTTTCTATGGGGTTATGTTGACAGATGCCCAAGTTTATTATATGACGTCTATGATCTATTTATTTCGACTATCACTTACCGCTAAAGCCATCTATAGGAAAACGGCGGAAGCAAAGTTGTACACCTAATAGCATTATATTAATATTATCAGTTTCTTACTTTTAATAACTTAAATTTTTACAGTAACATGAATTTTTATAAGATCAGTGGTCTTTAATACCATTTCATCTGTATTGAAAGCAATTCTCGTGAATAAAGTTAGAAACACAATAAAAAGCACAGGCCATAGAAATAGGGAATAAGAAATTTCAATCTATCAGAAATTATGTATGCTAGAATGCATCGTTATTGATAGGCTAAAATTTCTCGATAAAAAATTTTTTATGCATGAATATGTATAAATATATATGAACATACGTAAAGGGTGTATTTGTTTGCGATTAGCGCAGAGAGTTATTTAATCCTTGTTTAACACTTGGAATTGCACTGAAAATTACATTTTTACGTAAAAGTGAAAAGACATACAATCTTCAATGACCTTGATCTTGACAAATTATCCAGATTATGATCCTGAACAACAAGAAGTTTTATCGTCGGTTAGACACCTTGGATAATGCTAATACCGGCGGTGCTGTAATCTGCAAGTTTTATAACTCGAAAAGCATTTAATGAAAATAAACTTAATGAAAATAATTAATTATAGTATTTCGGAAAGTGACTGGAGTTAGTTCTTACATTTTGATCCGGTTTAAAAACTCGGTGGAAACTAGGTCACTTATACTTAATGTTGCAATTACAGTTAAAATATTATAAATTGTTTTAATTGCGATATTCGTAATCAGAATTCTATGTAACAATTTGTATTAAATGTATAAAACGATATTATTTTCGGGGACTATGTACATTTGTACATACATCAGCAAATGTATATCGTTCCTTTCAGAGACATCTACAAATATATTCATTCTCCCATATGTCAAAGGAATAACAGATCGGATTAGCAGGATATTAAATAAACACAATATCCAAACTATTTTTAAACCACTTAAAAAGATAGAACAAATCCTAAGAAATCCTAAAGTTCAAAGATCTCCACTCAGCTCCGCAGGAATGTACAAAATACCTTGTTCCTGCAGGCAAGTATACATTGAAGAAACTGGGAGAATGGTCAACCTAAAAGAACACCAACATGATATCATGGATAAAAGAACACCAACATGATGTCAGATTAAAACATGTCATGCAATCGGCACTATCAGAATGCAACATCGAAAAAGAACATCAAATACTGTTTGACAAAACGATCAATAGCCAACATTATATCATACTTTCCAAGAAAGTATAGAGAAGTCATAGAGATACAAAACACCCTAATCTAAATAGAGATAATGGCTACAATAAATAAAATATGGAAAACTATTTTCCCAGTTAATGAGGACTGACTCCCTCCCCCCAATCCCCTTCCACAATTCTCTTCTTTCCCTCCATCGCTCCAACAAGTAGCTTAATGTATGAAAGGAGAACGAGGAACAGCTCAGTATCAGACTACTTCTCGCTCTGATGAAGGGAACTGCAAGGTTCACGAAATTGGCATTCCAAGAATGGATTTGGACATGGAAGAAATCCGCAAAATCTTTATATAGCATAATCTTTATATAGAAAGAACCCATGGAAGTCTCAAGAATATTACCATCTTATATCTTTAATACAAATGTGTACAAATAAAAAAAATGTATTACGTACACTTCGTACGTGATTTCGTGTTTATACCAAAAAAACAGTATATTAATAAAAACTACAATTAGCATATCATATATACCATATATATATATCCATATATATATATATATA
>NW_017259558.1:128802-130614 GCF_001594045.1 Atta colombica
ACTAATAATAACTCTAAAAATATTTGTCCTATCAAAAAGTTGTTCATTGGAAAGTTTCATATATTCGAGAGGCTTTTCTAACTACGTAAACAAAAATCCATTCCCGTCTCCCCTTTAACTTCAAAAGGGGCTCCCTGTAAAATGTTACGTATTCGGATTCTACGAAGAAAAACTAGTAAACTTTGTCTGAAATATTTCTATAAAAAATTCCTATTAAGTTATGAACATTTGAACTTTTAACTATTTTATTTATGATTGAACTTCATTGACATAAAGTTGTGTTTACGATACAATGAAAATGAAAACGACCTTGATTAATCAAAAGAAATATAAATACACACATTTATCGAGAAACATAAATACAGATCTACTATGTATTTAGTTAGTATTGAGATTTTCACGCTATATCAAGTTTGAAAATCATGGCTCATTTTAACATAGAAATTAATAGGTTGTTAATTCAAGAAAATGTGAGAAAAATTATCGACGTGCAACGCAATTAATTTTAGAACGTTATAACATTACAAAATTGCATATGGCATTTCTTCGTTTAGAAAATCGTTGCGTGTACATGGTCAATTAAGTGCAATTAAAAGACAAAAAGTAAATCCAGTAGTTAATTATAATAATAGTGTCAACATTCTTGCAACAGTTGAAAAATAAATCACATATCAATCAACACGAATTAACAAACACATCTGTAGTTGAACGGTCTTCAATATAGCGAATTTTGAAAAAATTTCATTCGTATCGTTTGATTTTGACTCAGGAATTTTTGGAAACTAATTGTGAACGTCGTGTAATATTTTTCGAGTAGATGGGTGATGCTATAATAAATAATTTATTCTTGCAAAATATTCTTTTTTTTGATAAAGCAACATTTATCAATACTGGACACTTTAATAGACATAATGCACTATTGGTCATATGAGAATGGTTATATGAGAATTGGTCATCCTCATTGGATGCACGACGTTCATTTCCAATATCATCATTGGTCATTAAATGTATGGTGTGGAATAATTGACGATTTCGTAATTGGATACTTTTTTGATGGTTAATACTGAATCCTATTGTAATCTATTAAGGCATCTTTCCTTATTTATAGAAGAATTATCATTTAATGTGATTTCAACAAGATAGTGCACTTCCTCATTTTTCCAAAGCAACGCGTACTCTATTAAATGAGATATTTCGTGACAAGTAACTAGGTCGGAAAAGTCCTGTTCAATGACCCCCTCGTTCACCTGATATTACACCTTTGGACTATTTTTTATGGGAATATATCAAAGAGGAAATCACATCTCCATTTAGACGAAAGAAGATTTAAAACAAAGAATACATACAACTTGCACTAAGATGAATCCAGAAATGTTGTTTAGAGTTAGACAAAGTTTTGTAAAAAGAATTACTAAGTATGTTTAGATGTTAATGGTCAACAATTCGACCATTTAATAAAATAAAAAAAAACAGAAAAACTACGAGTCTTATTTAGTTTATCATTAATGTCAATGTACTCTACATTAAAGTTTAGATGTTTATAACTTTTGATAGGAGTATTTTTCAAAGAAATGTTTCAGATAAAATTTATTTATTTTTCCTCATAGAATTCAAATATGTAACATTTTACAAGGAGTTCCATTTAAAACTTTGAAGTTATTTCCCGTTTCATCATCAAGGGGAAACGAGGATAGATTTTTGTTTACGTATTTATATCATGAACAACTTTTTAATAGGACAAATATTTTTAGAGTTAGCTTGTAACACTTTACGTGAGCCACCCTGTATATATACATATATATATATATATAT
>NW_017259558.1:130714-133988 GCF_001594045.1 Atta colombica
CTTAAATCCGCTGTTTGCTCATAGATGGCATTAGTGAGCGTACAAAGCTATCCTAGGTACACAACTTTTTTTATGTATTTGACATCTATCAATATTAACCAGTGCACATCATCAGCAATTTCATACAACAACATACATTTTTTCTTTCGTAATTATGTCTAGTTTTTTGCTAAAAAAAAAGCATATGCGGGAAGCTTTGCTTTTCTCTTTCAATTTGAAGAAATCGGCTGCCGATTTCACATCGAATATTTGTGGAGGCCTATGGCGACAATGCTTTATCGGAAACAATGTGTAGAGATTGGTTTCGCCGGTTCAATGACGACAATTTTGACTTAAGTGATAAGAAGCGTGAAAATCGGCCCAGGAAGATTGTCAATTGCAAGGTCTTTTGGACAATACCCAATCGCAAAAAATGCTTGCCGAGCAATTGGGTGTTTCTCAAGCAGCCATTTCCATGCGGCTACATGGGGAAGGTTTAAAAGATCGGAAAATGGGTGCCGCATGAACTGAACGATAGGCAGATGGAGTGACGCCAAAACACATGCCAAATTCTGCTTGCCAGACAAAAAAGAAAGTCGTTCCTGCATCGGATTGTGACAGGCGATGAAAAGTGGATCTGTTTTCAGAATCCTAAACGCAAGAAATCTTGGGTTGATCCCGCCCAACCATCAACATCTTCTTCAAGACCAAATCGCTTCGGACGGAAGACGATGCTGTGCGTTTGGTGAGATCAGGAAGGTGTCATCTACTACTGTTAAAACCTGATGAAACTGTTAATGCTCACCGCTACCACCAACAACTGATCAAATTTCATCGTGCTCTGCGTGAAAAAAGGCCGCATTATCGAAAAAGACATGACAAGTTGATTTTCTTCCACGACAACGCATCATCGCACACGTCAACAATGGTCCAAAACTACTTGGAGACACTCAACTGGGAAGTGCTACTCCATTCCGTTTACTCATCAGACCTGGCTATCACCTTCTGATTATCACCTGTTTTCGTCTATGAGCCACGCGCTCGCTGAGCGGCACTTCGATTCTTACAAAGATGTTTGAAAATGGCTTGATGAGTGGTTTGCCTCGAAAGATGAGGAATTTTTTTGGCGTGATATACACAAATTGCCCGAAAAATGGGAAAAATGTTATAATATAATATAATAGTTAGCGAGGACAAGTACTTTGAATAAATTTGTTTTTGCTTCCTAGGAAAAAAAATGTGTTTTTCTGACTAAAAAACAACGGATTTAAGCTTATACACCTGGAAACAAAAAAATTTTTTGTTTCCTTTGATCCATTCTCCGCCCCTAATGTGGTTCCGATTCATCTTAAGAGATCCTGTATATATATATATACAGGATCTCTTAAGATGAATCGGAACCACATTAGGGGCGGAGAATGGATCAAAGGAAACAAAAAATTTTTATACTATTTTGAGATACTCGCTATAGTTTTCGAATTAGGAAAGGAAACGTCTAAGCCAATATGCGGTTAAGCCGCGCCGTGCGAATTCATAGGACGGCCCACACTCGAGCGGCGGCAGCAGCGACGCAAGGAGAGAGAAGTAGCGCTCGTTGCCTAGCACAGTCTGGCACGGCGGTTCTATGTGTTTTGCCGCATTGCACCTATACTATCCAAAAATGTTATTTTAGCTAAAGTTTTTCTTATCATTATAAATCGCGTTATTTAGCACGATTAAATATGTTTTAACAATTATAGATATGTTAAGCGATATAATTAATTAGAGCATTACGCAAAGCGTATGCTGATCGTCGAGATATCTTTCCGCTTGTTTTATTATACGACGCCATTCTATTTTCTGAAAAATTTTTTCTATCTCTTACAATTCCTGTGATATTCGCTTCGAAAGAGAAAGATCGATTTTTCCAATGATATTCGTTACAAAAGAGAAAAATCAAGGAGTGTTTCCAAGGAGTGTTTCACCCTTTAAAAGTGCGTATGGGCACATATAAAAAAATACGTGTCGCTTATTTTTTGTCTGAAGAATAATAAATACTGCTCATTAAAATCGGAGAGGGAGTTCCTTTCCTTGTAAGTTACAGATTTTGTTTAATGTAATGAACATTGGGTAATGGGCATTAAATTTAATGAAAATAAACTAAAACACTCAATTTTCAATACATTAGTATTTTTCAATACATTTAAGTTTTCAATTACTACAAACTTAAACATCTCATTAACATATACATAAATAATCTTTTCAGTGAAAAGATTATGAACTTAATGAGAGAGAAGAATGTTTTTAATGGTGTACAATTAAACTTGTTAAACGACAAGGAACATGTGAAAAAAAACCTCAGTCAAATGCGTCATTATACATGGAAAAATAATACATCTGGATTTACAATGTGCACCTACCTACGCGAGCTTATATTATAATTTGAAGTGTACATGCATTAACATGTCAAAAAATAAAACTCCGACTAAATATAGCATAAAAAGATGCAATAGCTCCAACGAAATGTGTCTCGAAGCGTAATTAAATAGAAACATCGTATAATAAAGTAAGCGGAAAGGTATTGCGACAATCAGCATACGCTTTGCGTAATGCATGCTCTAATTAAATACTCATGTCATGTATATCAAATAAAGATGCCTATAAGAGCCAACTGGTTAGTCATATGTGATAAATTTATTAATTAACATAAATTGTAGACGTTTTGATCGCCGATTTTGATCATTATCATACAAATGTTTAATACTTGAAAAGTATTCGTCGTAAATAATATGGACATCAAATTTTAAATTATATCAACGGATTAATGCTGATTTATTTGTAATTGTTTCTATCTATGTCTTTATGTATCCAAGAACTCATTCATATTATTTGCCAAGTTAACTTATTAATCAAAAATTATTTTATATTTAATTCCTATTATTACAAATAGAATACCATGTCTCGTTGATTCTAAACTTACATGATAAATACTTGGAATAACCTGTATGATGACATTAGATCGCATACTCGAGATCATATAACAACAACAATCTAACGATCTCGACTGCTTTGAACAAAATCTTAGAGAGAGAAGCAGCAATTCTCCGTAAATAAATTTGAATATATTGGATTAAAAAACTTTATGTCCTTTTTTATATTGAGATATTTTTTTGTTTCTTAATAAAAATCATTTCAGATGTTAATCTTTTATATAAATTTTCTTCTTTATCCAAAATTTTTATATTCTCCCAATCAAAATCATTGGAAAATTCTAATCTGTGATATTATATATATGTTTTATATATATTTTATATAT
>NW_017259558.1:134070-135279 GCF_001594045.1 Atta colombica
TATATATATATTTTTTATATATATATATATTTTATATATTTTACATATATCGCCGAAATTAAGATATTCAATAGAAAGTTACTAGTTAATACCCGTATCAAGTGCACGATATA
The DNA here is from genome assembly GCF_001594045.1 of Atta colombica. Taxonomy (NCBI): domain Eukaryota; kingdom Metazoa; phylum Arthropoda; class Insecta; order Hymenoptera; family Formicidae; genus Atta; species Atta colombica. The sequence continues at coordinate 134,184 of NW_017259558.1, forward strand.
AACTAGAAATATTGACAGTCTCTAATAAATTTTTTCATAAAAACTTATAAAAGAAATCTATTGAAACACATTGGTCAGCCGACGGCTTAAGTTGTTTCCCATAAAGAACATGTCAACTTTCATAGTTTGAAAAACATAGACATTTATAGGTTGGTATATGAAATACATTAAAATTTGTTGTCTTTACGCAGTTATGGGAAAATACAGTAATAAATATTAAAAACTGATTTACTTGAAGTAACTCATATTTTACATAACATGAATATAAGATAGAGTAAAAAAACAGAAAGTATCGTATGAATCAAGAAAAAAAATTATGGCGAATTCGCAATGTATCGATCAATTCAATATCTCAAGATATGCGATGATCGACTCGAATTATTTTTTATATCAACAGAATTGATAAGAGTAACAGGTAAAACACAATAAAAAATTATACTTATTATACTTATACTTATAGAATCTTATTGACTGTAGTATTTCTACAGTTATTCTCGTGTTCTATTATAGAAACTATTGAAAATTATATCTATACAAATTCTATATGTTCTTATAGGTTTTTATAAAAAATTTTAAGCAGAGAATATTGTTTATTACATATATGTACAGCATAATTAAGCAAGAAAATTAGAAAAGAAAATCTTACAATACTTATGATGTAATAAAGAAGAGGTGTACTCGTGAAGTATATTAAATTTAGATCCATTTTGCGCATATATGGCATTGAAACAAGAGTTGCCTTTCATATTAGAAAATACTAATAAAAAAGCAAAGAGACTGACATATCACTTGTAATATGTTTTTGTAAAAAATAGTGGCATGCAACGTTAAGAAACATAAAAATTGTAGTGAAATAGAAAAGTAAAAAAATAAAGTTTTTTTCAAAAGACAATGATGATTGCGGCAAAATGAATGAAAGCTTATAGTAAAGAAATTAATTTCAAAAGTAGTAGATATATAAATTGAATATTATTAATATTTACAAATTTATTTATTATTTATGTTTTTTATAAATTATGATAAAATATTTTATTTATTTATCTTTACGCTTTTCATATGTATAAATAATTTAATATTAATTAGAGAGAATTTATAA
>NW_017259558.1:135379-143390 GCF_001594045.1 Atta colombica
TAATAATAAAAAGTTATAATAGTAACTTTCAACAAAAATAAAGTTATTAATTATCATTTCCTTATTTAAGGAGGTTTGCTTATTATTTTGAAGTTAAAAATACGATTGAAATAAATTATCGTTATAGCGATTTCTATCATATGCAATATTAGTAATAAATTGTGATTACTATTTATGTGCTATATTCTTAATGTAAATTATTAATATATAAAATGGGTAAGTATCATAACCTTGCATTGTAACGAAGTCTTCTTATGTTGACTATCGATCGTTTTCTAAATTTCTTTTTACGTTTTAAATTAAAAAAAAAACGAATTAATTTTAGAATTTCAAAAATTGCAACTAAATTTAAAAAGTAATATAAGTGTAAAAAGTAGTATACTTAATCTGACACTGACTGGCCAACAAGTCAAGAACTAATTTTTGACCAGATAATTCTTTATTGTTTGCGATATGTGTTTTATGTTTGTGATGAGCTTCCTTACTTTCAATGTGAATTAAATTTATTGAAGTCTTCCAAAGGACTATGCCCAGTTTTATAAGAGAATTTGGGCCCCCGATGAACTTTGAGAGAACCTAAAATTTTAAGGTATCAAAAGAGAATCAAAAATTCCACAAGCCCAATTTTATAGGAGAGGTTTCCTAAAGAACTATCTAAAATTCGCTATTATGACCATGTACTACTAGTCTTATCCAATTTCTCTGTATCCAGAGCAGTAAAACGGATTATACCAAAGACATTGAAAAAATATTTAAAATGTATTTGATATAGTTCAATAATCCAGCTAAATTCCTGGTCGCGATTCATGCCGTATGCCAGCAAGAACTGTTAATGATGTTTTTTACTGTTAGAGAATTCCGATAAGAAAGCTGAAGAGAGATAAGATCCACATATTGGCTACATTTCAATTAGGCAATTAAAACTTTTTGTTTCATACTTTGAGTATCTCTCTCCCTTCTTTAGCGATTAATACAGGTTGGGCCATCTAGCATTTGGAATTTCAACTACCGGTTATTTTGAGTATTTGAAAGGCGTAATAACATTTATGACGTATCAGAAATTTAGTTTTTTGTTTGACATTTACGAAATGGATCGCTATACGCTTGAAAATTGGGAAATATCGAAAACTTACTTCCAAAGTCATGAGTCTTCAACCCAAACTGTAAAAAATTTACGTGGAAAATTTGGTAGAAAAGAAATGCTTTCAACGCAGTTTGTGGATCAATTTGTGAAGCGAATTCGGCAAACTGGATCCTTATTGGATAAAGCAACTCGTTCACGTGCTCGTCCAATAAGGTCAACCGAAAACATTGCTGCTGTTGCTCAGAGTGTGCTTGAACAACCATCAACATCAATTCGCCATCGTTCTCAAAACTTGAACTTTTCACACACTTCTTTGAGAAGAATTTTGAATAAAGACCTCGATATGAAGCTACAAAGTTCAATTAGTGCAAGAATTGAAGCCGCATGACCATCCGATGCGTTTTCGGTTCGCCCAATGGACTGAACAACGCTTGGATAAAGATGAGCATTTTTACCGAAAAATCATCTTTTCTGACAAAGCTCATTTTCACTTCAGTGGCTATGTGAACAAGCAGAATTGTCGTATTTGAGGATCAGAGAATCCGCACATCGTCATGGAGAAGTCAATGCATCCACAACGAATGACTGTTTGGTGTGGTTTTTGGTCCGGCGGCATCATTGGGTCATTTTTCTTCGAAAATGAGCAAGGAACTGCTATCACTGTCAAGTCACTGGCGAGCGCTACCGCGCCATGCTAAACGAATTCTTGCTTCCCAAATTTGAAGAGGAGGACACAGACAACATTTGATTTCAAATAGGACGACGCACCTTGCCACACAGCCAACGCTACAATCGATCTTTTGCGCACTGTCTTCGAAAATCGCATAATCAGCCGAAATGCTGATATTAATTAGCCGCCTCGCAGCTGCGATTTCTCTCCGCTGGACTATTTTTTATGGAGAACCGTCAAGAATGAATGTTACGCTAACCAGCCAGAAACGATTCAAGAATTAAAACATGAAATCAAAGTTGCTATCGATGAAATACGCGCTCATACAGTGGAAAATGTACTGAAAAATTGGGTTGATAGAATGGGATATTGTGCAGCTAGCCGTGGAAGTCATTTGAATGAAATTGTATTTCATGTTTAATGGCAATGTACTACCTTTCCAATAAAGTCATAAACTTTGAAAAATATTCATGCGTTTTTTTTTTAGAGCCAAATTAAATTCCAAATTTTAAATGGCTCATCCTGTATTTATATATCATTATAACTATTCATTTGGGGACCAAAAAATATTTTAATTGTCTTCATCAAGATTGAACATTTCAGTAAATGAGAATGGATTGAAATGGATTAAAATTCAGATTTTCAAAAATATGGATTCATGAATATTAAAATAAATCCTTTTCAATCCTGAATGCATTTTTATTCATTTATAGGAATTGCATAGAGCATATCTCTATGCCTTTCACTTTAAAAATATTAGCATTTTCTGTGCACATCGTGAATACTATTCAATTCAGAATTGTGAATAGGAAGTTTTTTTAAATTCAAAAATAACATCAGCAATTTCTGCAATGTGAATACTGCTCAATTCAATATTCTGAATATGAAATGCAGTTTTTTAATCTAATTGAATAAAAAAAGTTTTTATTTCAAAATGGACCATAAATGCTACTTAAATTATTCAAAATTATAAGTAAGTAATTTTTCATTTTAATCCAACTAAGTTCAAAAAAGTTGTAACATAAAAATAATTTTTGTTTCTCTTTGATTAGAAGTAAAATGAATGATCAATGTGAACACTCGCAAACCAAGTCGAACATAGAACTAATATTCAGCACACGACATCGGCCAACCGAGATTAGATTATCCATCACTTACCCACTGTTGTCTCATAATAATGTAAATTGTTTATATTTTATTATATCTATTAAATGATGATATTTTTATCTATAATTTATATCTATAATTTCGTTACTAGTTTAGCTGGTTGTAATAAAAATAGAGAATGAATAACACATTTATCAATTAAAGAAGTAGTATAGCGGATAATGTAGAAGATTCATAATTCAGAGGTCCCAGATACGAATCCCATTAAGGATTCGTTTTTTAATACCAATTTGATACTTTGATTCTTTGATGAAGTAATTAATTTTAGGTATAATTATTATAAATGTCTTAGGAATAAAATTTGTAATCCTTAAATATGAATATTTTTTTTTTCGAATATTAAACTAGTGTCATCTTGGATCCACTCCATTTCAATCCATTCAATTCATTTTCATGGATTTAAAGTACACATTAAAAATATTTTAATCCATTTTAATCCATTCTCATTTGCTGGGATATTTCAGATACTGAATAATTCAAGGAATCGAATAAAAGTCAGTCCTATATAATACATGGTCATAATAGCGAACTTTGAACAGCTGTAGCACTCAAGAGATTCTATTTTACAAAGTTGTGCATATGGAACTTTTTAATGCTTTTTTTATGTTCTACAATCCTAGCTAGGTCTCAATGCTGTTCAGCCGGAGCGCAAACTGGGCATAGTCTTTTTATCTCTGATACATTCTAAAAAGTGTTCTTCTCTTTTCTTTTTAATATTCATTTGAGTTTAATTATAATATGATGACAGATTTTGTGTAATGGAGAAAGCTCATAGTAGACTAGGTAGTTATTACGTATACATTACTATATATTGTATTAATAAGAGTGATTTATGTCTCTGAAGAGGGGCTCAAAAATGAGTCGAAACATGTAAGTGCGTTGTAATAAAGAATTTTTTGTATTACATCTATTATTCGCGTAATAATTACTGCGTCCGACTCCTATTGCGCCGTTATCTCCGAATTTCTTTTTAATAATAAGTTCTTGAAGATTACATTATGTTTTATAGAATATTAACAAATGTATGAGGTTGTCAACGACTTGAGAGGTCGAATTATACATATACATTTACGTATACATTTGGTAACATTGCACTGTGTTGCACTTTGCGATGCGATGGGTAATGATGACGGTTATAACGAATGATAAGAGAGAAATTCAGAATCAATATAAATTTTGTATTATTTTCATCTGTTTCTTTACGCCGAGATAAATTCTAGATTATATTATTATGAAATTGGCTTCGTATCAGCTGTGCAAAGTCTGTTATTACTAATGCGATCCGAAGTAAAAGTAAACTTTGTGACAATAAAGTTTTAAATCCATACGGTAAAATCCGATTTTTCTTTTGTGTACGCAATAGCACAAAAATTACAGCAACAATGCTGCAACATTGCAACAATATTGAGTATTATTGCAGCGATATTACTGCAAATTCTGTGCTGTATGTGAGAATGGTTGATATTTCATCTATCAAATGCTAGTTTTTCAAAGTTCTGGATTGGCTGAGTATATATTAAATCAGTAATTATCTACTTCGAAACGACTGTCTTCCATAAGGCGATATGCCTAAAATTGTTAATTGTTAATTTCAGAATAATATTATTAAGAAAACTATAGGGTCAATATTGTTCAAATTGTGAGATTATTTGTATACAGTTATCTACACATACAAAAAAATGAAGACTAAATTGATTTTCAACTAATAGACAAACCTCCTTAAATTATATCATTTTAAGTATCGCAGAAAAAATGCTGATTGGTTAATATGGTCAGTCACTTATTCCACCTCCTCATTGATTAATTATCTTCTTGCGCAATAGCACACCTTTTTTATTTATTACACCTTGTAACTATTATACAACATATTTGTAAATATGTTGATTTTATATCGCATCTATGTTATATCGCAGTTATATTTAATAATGTTTGTTAGGATATAGCAAACATTATTGAATATAACTGCGATATAACATAGATTATAAACTATATTGTAGCACCGATTATTGCGGAAAGTTTTCAGAAATGTTTCAATCTTTCACATCTCATATGCAACAATTCTAAAACGATTCTGCAATATGTTATACGAAATGTTTTCAGAAATGTTTCTAAAATCTATCATATGCAATAAATTGAAAAATATATTTATACAGAAGAAAAAATCATCATATTAAAATGGTCCCAAAATGTTTACCAAAAGTCATTTTTTGATCAATCGCGATTCAGTTTATTTTGATGTTATTATGACTTATTCTATTTTAAGTGCAAAAAACTTTTGTATACGAATAACTTATTCTATTTTAATTGCGAAAATTTTTGTATATGAATAATGATATTGTGTGAAAACTGTAGGTATGATTTTTTAGTAATGATTATGTATAAGTACTTTTATGCAGATAATACGTAATATTAATAAATCAAAATAGTTGGCGATATAATTACTATTTTTGAGAAATACTTTAAGTTTATTTCATTAAATTTTGTAATCTGCAAACAAATCACAACAAAAACTTTCAACAAATTTTAAGTTCAGAAACGATATTTAAATATATATTTAATTGATATTTAAACAATATTCAAATTTATTATGTCGACATAATAAATTAAAATATTATTTAAGTATTAATCAAATATATATCTAAATATCATTTTTATAATACCAAAAATGGCTGAAATTTTGATAATATTTCAAAAAGAAATTTGCAAATTTTTTCTATGATATTTTATCAACTTTTCAATAAGATTTCATATATAAAAATAGCGGACACTTTGTTATTTCAGAGCTGTCTCAGAAATGTTGCAGACGTATTTCGCAATTTTTATAAAATGTTTCACTTTTCAGTTGAAATACGTATTTCTGAGACGTTTCTGAAAACTTTCGGTGCTGTATAGAAATTTTAATTATTAGGTATATATAGAGAGTCCCAAAATTTTTTGCCAAGCGCTCTTGTCTAAATAGAGCGGACTAAATTAAGTCAAAAAGTTCTGTACCATTTTATAATTGTTGCAATAGTTAACAAGATATTAATTACTAAAAATTGCTGATTTGGTTTTCAATAATTTTTTACTTAAATACTATCAACTTTACAGAAAAACAGTGAGAGACAAAAATTGTTTATTTTTTTCTTATAAAGTTCTGAGAACATTTTCAAAATTTTTTCAGTATTTTCTTATGCTAATAAAAATAGTTGTCAATAAGAAAATGCAGTAAAGTTAATAAAAAATTCTGAAAACAATTCTTAAAGTTCTACAGTTTTTCTGTAAAATTGAGTACATATTTCTATTTACACAAGAGCGCTTGGCAAAAATTTTGGGACACCCTGTATATTCCAATTTTCCCAACAATTATTGATGACAAAATATAGCATATTACCTTTTCTAAATGGCTTACACGATATTTCAATTCCTTTATTTCAATATCATCATAAGTTTGGCCACGATACCATTTTAAAGAATCCTTCGCTTTTATTTCGTTATTCTTCGTGAGATGATAAAAAGGACTTTCGGGCAATAGATTTACCAAAGTAATCACAAAGCAGGTCATGGCACAAATAAAACTGTACCTAATAACTTTGTATGTTATTATTATTAATTATGTTAACTATTCTATTTTATGATTTATGGTAGCTCCGACTCGATTAAATTTTACATTTGGTATATAATGTATTTTGATTAACGTAGAATATACAAAAAATAGAGTGATTGATAAATCTTTAATTAACATAAAGATTTATCAATCACTCTATTATTATTAGTCAGAGAAAAGATATTCATATTTTAAAAAATTTAATGTTACGTATAACAATTGGCATATTATAGTACATTTAACGTTAACGCTATTTTTACTTAGACAAAGTTTATCACTGATACTTTTGAGGCTCTCATAAGTATTATCTTAACAAAACAGTTACGCAATTTGAGAGTTCTCTGTGTCTTAATACATCATCATAAATACTAATGTTTCAGTTTACTTCATGAGACTCAGTTGCTTCTCGCCAAAATCAAATCTCGCCAAAAAACTACAATGTTTACAAAACATTGGCATTTAACAACATATATCAAGACAAGAAGATAAGCACGTAGCTTATTTAAAAATTTATTAATGAACAAAAATATTTAAACAATTCAAATCATAGCATTAATATACCCCATTAATAGAAAGAAAGTGATATTATGATCAGAATAATGATCTTTCTTAATATCTCCGATATGAAAGGGCGAATTGTAATGATTATCTATGGAATTTTTTATTCAATAACTTGATGTTACATTATGATACTAATATGCCAATACGCAATTCGCATTTATTATAACGTGTATTTACTTTCAAATATTTTAAAATGTTTTTAAGGTATATAACTTGAGTTATTATCATATGAATATATTATATAGGATAGAATTGGATATTGTGAGTACTGCAGATAATATGAGCACTTTTTATATTTTTATAACGGTTAATACCAGTAGTGCCAACTATTGTAGAAAGATGTATCTGTCTTCGCGATATTCCAATATGCTACAAAGATCTAAATTTAATCTAAAAAAATTTAAGTACTTCGGATATTTATCATATTAAATAAAGGTAGATACGGTAAAAATTAAAGCAAGTACGTTATTTTTTTACCTTTTACGTTTTTTCCTCTAATTTTGTAAGGTCTCCAATCTACATTGAAATAAGATATTTTGTTCTGCAATATATTAACAATACTTAACAATATTGCGCGCAGTAAGTGGCAATACATGGGATAACAATATTAACAATAGTAATTCTAAAATGTGTTGTAATAAAGTGTGTTGTCATAATTAACAATCAGTGTAAATTTTTTTTAGCTATAGTTAATCCCCTTAGAGTTTGACAATAATTATAATGAAACAATGCCAATTAAATGTTAATGTTTGATTAATATAATCAAAAATAAAGGTGACTTTTATAAATATTTAATAAGTATTATCAAATTGTTACCAATACTTAATACTTTTTGGTAATACTTAATAAATATTTATAAATGTAACATTATTTTTTGGTTTTATTAAACAAACATTTGATTGGTATTTGTTCTAATAAAATGTTTCATATATATATATATATA
>NW_017259558.1:143490-143970 GCF_001594045.1 Atta colombica
AATCGAACTGACTCGAAAAGTCATTTTGCAGTTTACGCAATAATTAACAAGAAATTAATGTTTAAAGATAGGCGAATACGTGCGTCCGCTCGGCCTACTACTGCCGGCAGAATAGCCTACCGTCCCCACCGATCGCATAGTGCGCTGACTGGGTTGCGAGGAGCGGAGATGGCCTGGCAGGCGTGCCATTCGAGTTTAGTTGTTCGCGGCCGCTTTCCATTTCCCGTGCGCCAAGCTAACGATGATGGATATTTGGCGCTTTAGAAATAATATCTTCTGAAAATTGGGAAATAATCAGAAGAACATGTAAGGAAATTGGGTGCCGTACGAATTGAAGCCGAGAGATGTTGAACGGCGTTTGTTTGCTTCTGAACAGCTGCTTGAAAGGCAAAGACGGAAGGGATTTCTGCATCGCATTGTGACTGGGGACGAAAAATGGGTTCATTACGATAATCCCAAGCGCAGAAAATCATGGGGAGT
>NW_017259558.1:144077-149484 GCF_001594045.1 Atta colombica
CCCACCCGCCGTATTCTCCAGACGTTGCTCCCTCTGACTATCACTTGTTTCGATCAATGGCACACGGCCTGGCTGACCAGCACTTCCGGTCTTATGAAGAAGTAAAAAATTGGATCGATTCGTGGATAGCCTCAAAAGATGACCAGTTTTTTCGACGTGGGATTCGTACGCTATCCGAAAGATGGGAGAAAGTAATGGCCAGTGATGGACAATACTTTGAATCATAAATGTATAACCAGTTTTTTACAATAAAGTTTCGAATTTCGGAAAAAAAACGGCGGAAGCAAAGTTGTACACCTAATATTTCTAAAGTGCCGAATATCCGCCATCATTAGCTTGGCGCGCGGGGAGTGGGAAGCGGTCGTGAGCCACTAAACTCGAACGGCGTGCACCTGCTAGGCCATCCCCGCTCCTCGCATAGTTAATGAGATATTAATCCTTAAAGATAGCCGAATACGCTCGCCCGGCCTACTACTGCGAAGTGTATATGCCTACCGATCGCTTGGCGCGCGGGTCTTGGGAGTTGGGGATTGGCTGGCAAGCATCCCGTGCCGCGCACACCGCCGCAATCTCTATAGCTCGGACGGCGCGCTTGCCAGGCTATCCCCGCTCCCCTCTATTTTTAAGGATTAATATCTCGTTAACGATTGAGGAAACTTACAAAATGGTTACTTTTCTACTCAGTTTAGTTCGCTCTACCTGCTCATGAAATATTTGGCGATTATTTCCAGACACCCTGTATATTTCAATCTTTCATTTCTACATAATTTCTTACAAAAAGTTTCTTGTGCTTATATTATTATGCTCATATTAACCTATCCAAAGAGTAATATGAGCATTGAATGAGTAATAAGACACTCACTACCATTTTAACATTTGCATTAAAATAATCAATGTTAATACTGAGATACATAAAACATCAACATATATTTGTTGATGGTATGCATAAAATCTTATGCATACCATTTACCAAATGGTATGCATAAGATTTTTTTATTCTTCAATATGTTAAATATATCAAAATGTTTCCTTAAAGTGCTCATCATATCCGATCTTACCCTATATTTGAACGTTATTTGTTATTTTACAGCAAACACCAAATATAAATACAATATTACGTCGAAGTAACAAATAATATAACAGATGTTACCTATTTCTATTATAATTATATAATTATATTATACTTTATATATATATAATACAACCGGATTATGAAATTATTTGTTCTGTTATTTATACGTTATAATAAAACGAACAGCAAAATAACGGCATTCATTGCATATTACATAACAATTGGTTCGTTGATATTATATTAACATTATACAACAGTGGTCGGAATTAGTTGCTCATTTCGGGTCGATTCTCGAAGCAACGTTTATCCCCCACTATTGCTCGCCGCTCGACGATCAAGCCGCCGATCACGCGGTTAACGCTATCTCAGGAGTATCCCTAAGTGAAAAATACACTGATAGTAAAAATACCTTTAGGAGAAACTTGTAAAAAATTCTATTTTTAACATAATTTTGATATATATATTTTTAGATATATTTATTTTATATATATTTTTTGCAAAAATATAAATGATAATAATGTACGATAATTAGAATTCAGATATTTTTTCATCTTTGAGATAATATTGCAGATACGTTTTTTTTAGTGGTTTTCCCCTATTGTCTATTCTACTAAAAAAATATTGAAGAAGATGATAAAATATACGGTTCGAGAGTAAAATATTCTAATACAAAACATTTAATTAAACACAGACATTATACTAAAAAGAAGGAAATAATATTCACAATTACACTATTATATTTTGCTTATATTTTTATACGTAGTATTATGAAACGTTGCACTATCACATGTATTAATTATACACGCGTAACACTATCATATATAGTATTATCATTTATCACAAATACTATTAGCATGCATGAATAATAGTTTCTTTTTTACACACAATGTGAATCCTCAAAACTACATAATCTCGCATAAGACCTTTACACGTTTCGCTATCAAAATCGTTGAGAAACAATTTATTATAAAACTATATAATAAAATCGCAAGATTTAAATATCCATAACAGATTTTTAAACCTCGCGATTCTATTATAAATATACGCACGTACTCCTTGCGCGCTGACACAATTATTTATTCTCCTTCGCTGTTTATCAAAGGTCGCTTGCTAGTGATACATGTACGACATGTACCATATGTTAAAGATCTTATTCGAGATTATAGAGAAATATGGAGTTTTGTGGATTCGTACTGTAAATTTAAAAAAATAGAAGGTACTATTAACGTGATAAATAATGTTAATATTACATGTGATTGTGTTACATATATGATATTGAGAGTACAAATTAGTTCGGTCCGTTTCGCTAAAGATGGCTCCAGATGGCTGTTGTGAATGATTCATAGACAGCTGATTTTGGCGGTTTCAGAAAGGTTAAACATCTGCTAATAATATTCAGTTTATATCGCATTGAGTTTCATACAAAAACCTTGATTTTTATTGTGTTTGAAATGTCAAATTTTGTGTTAACCAAGCAGCATTTGCGGGAAGTTTTGATTTTCTGCTTTAATTGGAAGAAAAGTACGGCTGAAGCCCATCGAATGCTTATTGAAGTTTATGGTGACACTGCTCCAACTGAGTAAATCATGTAGGAAATGATTTCGACGTTTCAAGGATGAAGATTTCAGCATTGAAGACAAGCCTCGCTCTGGACAAAAAAAATTCGAAGACAAAGAATTAAAGGCATTACTCGAAGAAGATCAGATTTAAACGCAAGAGGAGTTTGCAGAATCATTGGGGGTAACAAGCCATTTTTATACGATTAAGAGCCATGGGAATGATTCAAAAACAAGGAAATTGGATGCCTTATGAACTAAAACTGAGAGCCGTTGAAAGGCGATTTTTCATTTGCGAACAGCTGATTCAAAGATAACAGAGAAAAGATTTTTTGTATCGGATTGTGACTGGAGATAAGAAGTGGATATTCTACAAGAATAAAAAAAGAAAAAATACTACGCTAAACCCGGTCAATTATTGCCATAGACCTCAACATCAACACCACGGCCGAATATTCATGGTTCGAAAATCATGCTCTGTATCTGATGGAACCAAAAGGGTCTTGTTTACTATGAGCTGTTGAAACCTGGCGATTCCATTACGGGCGATCGGCTACAATTGATTCGTTTGAGCCGTGCATTGCGAAAAAAACTGGAATATGAGCAAAGACATGATAAAGTTATTCTTCTTCATGACAACGCTCGGTCTTATGTCGCTAAAGTCGTAAAAAAATATTTGGAAATGCTCAAATGGATGGGGATGTTTTATCACACCCGCCGTATTCTCCGGACATTGCTCCTTTTGATTATCTGATTATTATTCCGAAGGATGCAGCAAGTCATTGGTTTACTTCTTTCGCAGAAATCGAAAATTGGTTCCAAAATTGGATCACCTCCAAAGACGAGTCATTTTTTCGAGATGGAATTCGAAAATTACGTGAGAGAAAGTAGGCAGCGATGGACAATATTTTAATTGATCTGTTCATTCATTTTGTTTTGAAATAAATGCGTTTTTGAACACAAAAAAACGGACCGAACTAATTTGTATTCTCAATTCGATGTATGATAGTGCTACATGTAATAATTTTACGTATGATACAGTTTTACATGTAATAGTGCTGCATTTCACAATCCTACAAGCGAAATATTTGGTACTATAAAAAAAAAAAAATCACAATTATAAAAAAGTACAAGTATAAAACTTGTGAATATTATTTCTTTCTTTCTGGTATAATATTACTACTTTAAATGCATTTAAAAAATGAATAGATGAATACGTGCAATCTTTTGATAAGGCATGAGAAACATTTTTTGTACATATATTCATAAGTAAAACCATCTATCTTTTGTGTATTAGATGTACAACTTTGCTTCCGCCGTTTTCCTATAGATGGCTTTAGCGGTAAGTGGTGGTCGAAATAAATAGATCATAGACGTCAAACAAAACTTGGGCATCTGTCAACATAACCCCATAGAAACATTAGTCGATTTGTGTCTGCATCATAAAGTTATTCTCGATTGAAAATGTCAGTTTACGAGCCAAATTCTCGTCATTTGCGGGAGGTTTTAATTTTTTGCTTCAATATGAAGAAATCTGCGGCTGAGGCTCATCGAATGCTCTCAAATACTTATGGTGAGGCCGCTATTAGTAAGAACGTGTCGTGAGTGGTTTCAACGCTTCAAGAACGGTGATTTTGACGTCCAAGGTCATGCTCTGTATTTGGTGAGACCAGCTCGGCGTAGTGTATTATGAACTGTTAAAACCGACTGAAACAATCACAGGTGATTGTCGGTATCGAACGCAATTGATGCGTTTGAGCCGAGCATTGAAAGACAAACGGCCGCAATACAACGAGAGACACGATAAAGTGATTTTGCAGCATTACAATGCTCGACCCCATGTTGCGAAAGTGGTCAAGACATACTTGGAAACGTTGAAATGAGAAGTCCTACCCCACCCGCCGTATTCTCCAGACATTGCTCCCTCTGACTATCACTTATTTCGATCAATGTCACACGGCCTGGCTGACCAGCACTTCCGGTCTTATGAAGAAGTAAAAAATTGGATCGATTCGTGGATAGCCTCAAAAGATAACCAGTTTTTTCGACGCAGGATTCGTACGCTACTCGAAAGATGGAAGAAAGTAGTGGCCAGCGATGGACAATACTTTGAATCATAAATGTATAACCAATTTTTTACAATAAAGCCTCGAATTTCGGAAAAAAAACGGCGGAAACAAAGTTGTACACCTAATAGTTATCAACCATCTGTCATAAAAAAATACAATTTTCATAGACATTATAATACTAAACATTCAAGTGAATATTTAAAATGTGGACACGGAGAAATTCGGTTTGATTGAGAGATTAAAATTAGTTCATCAACAAAGTTGTAGTTCGAGTCCTTCTGTCGCATGTGATACTAGATGTATAAGCTTAACCGCTGTTTTTTAGTCAGCTAAAATAACATTTTTGGATAGTATAGGTGCGATGTGGCGAAACACATAGAACCGCCGTGCCAGGCTGCGCTAGGCAACGAGCGCTACTTCTCTCTCCTTGCGTCGCTGCTGCCGCCGCTCGAGTGTGGGCCGTCCTACGAATTCGCGCGGAGCGGCTTAACCGCATATTGGCTTAGACGTTTCCTTTCCTAATTCGAAAATTATAGCGAATATCTCAAAATAATATAAAAATTTTTTGTTTCCTTTGATCCATTCTCCGTCCCTAATGTGGTTCCGATTCATCTTAAGAGATCCTGTATATATATATATATAGGATCTCTTAAGATGAATCGGAACCACATTAGGGGCGGAGAATGGATCAAAGGAAACAAAAAATTTTT
>NW_017259558.1:149584-157361 GCF_001594045.1 Atta colombica
AGGCAAACCACTCATCAAGCCATTTTCAAACGTCTTCGTAAGAATCGAAGTGCCGCTCAGCGAGCGCGTGGCTCATAGACGAAAACAGGTGATAGTCAGGTCTGGTGAGTAAACGGAATGGGGTAGCACTTCCCAGTTGAGTGTCCCCAAGTAGTTGTGGACCATTGTTGACGTGTACGATGATGCGTTGTCGTGGAAGAAAATCAGCTTGTCTTGTCTTTTTCGATAATGCGGCCTTTTTTCTCGCAGAGCACGGTGCAATTTGATCAGTTGATGGTAGCGGTGAGCATTAACAGTTTCACCAGGTTTTAACAGTAGTAGATAACACCCTCCTGATCTCACCAAACGCACAGCATCGTCTTCTGCCCGAAGCGATTTGATCTTGAGGAAGATGTTGATGGTTGGGCGGGATCAACCCAAGATTTCTTGTGTTTAGAATTCTGAAAATAGATCCACTTTTCATCGCCTGTCATAATCCGATGCAGGAACGACTTTCTTTTTTGTCTGGCAAGCAGAATTTGGCATGTGTCTTGGCGTCGTTCTATCTGCCTATCGTTCAGTTCATGCGGCATCCATTTTCCGATCTTTTAAACCTTCCTCATGGCATGTAGCCGCATGGAAATGGCTGCTTGAGAAACACCCAATTGCTCGGCAAGCATTTTTTGCGATTGGGTATCGTCCAAAAGAACCTGCAATTGACATTCCTCAGTCTTCCTGGGCCGATTTTCACGCTTCTTGTCACTCAAGTCAAAATTGTCGTCATTGAACCGGCGAAACCAATCTCTGCACGTTGTTTCCGATAAAGCATTGTCGCCATCCACAAGCATTCGATGTGATTCGGCAGCCGATTTCTTCAAATTGAAACAGAAAAGCAAAGCTTCCCGTATATGCTTTTTTTTTTAGCAAAAAATTAGACATGATTACGAAAGAAAAAATGTATGTTGTTGTATGAAATTGCTGATGATGTGCACTGGTTAATATTGATAGATGTCAAACACATAAAAAGAGTTGTGTACCTAGGTTTGCTTTGTACGCTCACTAATGCCATCTATGAGTAAACAGCGGATTTAAGCTTATACACTTGGTAATGCTACACCATCAGAAAAAGCTCTTACGTCATACGCAATTTCGAATTTAATTGCAAAAAATTTAAAGCCGTTTCAGTGATGGAAAATTTGTAAAAGAATGCCTCATCGCAGTTGTAGAGTTCAGAAATTCTGTGACTTTGTGAAGAAACTAGCAGTATTTCATTAAGTGACAAGACTGTCAAGAATCGATGATTGCATCTTTTTTAGAAAAAAAATTAAAATTTTTATTAGCATCTTGCTCTTTCTTCTCATTATGTCTCGATGAAAGCACCGATTATCGGCATGTGAGTCAATTGAGTATTTTTGCTCGAATTATGCAAAACGATTTCTCACATATCGAGGAGCTTTTAGATTTAGTGCCATGCATAATACAACAAGGAGATTGATATTTTTGAAACTGTTAATCAAAATCTTCAAAAATTTGATATAGATTTTTCAAAGTGTTCGGTAATCGTAACGATGGTGCAAAGACAATGATAAGTTTGAAAAATGGATTTTTCGGTTTAATAAAGCAGCGAGGTTTAAAAATTTCCTGTTATTCATTGCATCATACATCAAGAAGCGTTATGCGAAAAGGTTGTAAAATTATGCTGTAATGCAAACCGTCACAAAAATTATTAACGTAATTAAAAAAGTACAGTCAAAAATTCCTTTCTCATCGAAAATTTCAAAACTTTCTCGGAGAACATAATTAACTATTTAGATGTGCCTTTGTATTGTGAAATTCGATGATTCAGCACAGAGAAATGTTTAGAAAAATTCTTTATAATAAGAAAAAAATCTTTCTTTTTTTGCAAGATCGGGTTCCTGCTGAGTATAATAAATGCTGAGTAAGTAAATAAATTTAAATAAATTTAAATTTTTCCTTGAAGATTTAGATTCACTTTGTGAGTTTGCCCTAATCTGACGTGAAGAACCATTTAAATATTTTAAACTTAAAGCTGCAAAAAATTAATTAAACCATTTCGGAACTCGTTAGTCATATCGATTTCTTTTGCCTCCCCCCCCTCTTCCAGAAAGCTAACATTATTTAAATTATTTAGAAAATAATAACCTTCAATTTTTCTTCTCCTGCCAGATTCTTTCAGAAGAATACGGCAAAAAGTATAATTTCAAAAAACAATTTGATAATTGAATCTTTAATAAGTCAATTTAATACGCGTTTCAATGATTTCAACGTTAAGACAAGATTTAATTCTTTTTAAAAATCCTTTCAGTGTGCAAATCAAAGAACAAAGTCTAGAATTTCAAGAAGAACTTTATGATTTGTAATGTGATATTTCTAAAAACACAACAAGAAAAGAGGATCGAGTTTTTCAAAACTTTAGATGTACCACGTTATCCACGACTAAGAAATTTTGTTCTTCGAATTTTTTCTATGTTTGGGTCCACATATCTTTCCGAATATTCCTTCTAAAACGAAGTTTATGAAAACAGATAAACGTTCTCGTCTGAACGATGCATCATTGTTTTCGTTGATGCAAATTAGTTCATCTATTGTAGATACCATATATCATCTTTAATACCATGCAAACGACCCAGAAGATCAAACTATTTAGAAAATTAGTCGATTTTCCTTGTTTGTATTTAATTAAATGTTTTACATTATAAAATATTTTATTCTCAAGTCGTATAGTTTATTTTCGATTTTTAAGTGGATTAGGCCTGGGGAAACTACTTAAAAAAAAAACGCATCTGCAATAGTACTTCAAAGGTGATGTGGAAAATTATTATCTAAATTTTAGTTGTCGTACACTATTGTCATTATAAAAATTATATTAAAAGTAAAATTTTTTACAAGTTTCTCCTAAAGATACGCTACCAACGTATTTTTCACTAAGGATTACTCCTGAGGCATAGCCGCGGCGGCTCGATAGTAGAGGAACAATGAGCTTCGGGAATCGGCCCGAAAGGGCAATTAGTTCCGACCATTGCTACATAATTTAAATTATGATTCTAATATCGCGGTCTCTATCCGCGATGCCGCAAAGCTCTGTGCCAGTTGAGCTTTGAGCTATTGAGCACGAGAAAACGAAACACGTAACAATTTGAATCATCAGAATTTATGGAGAAATGAATATTACTTGTGCTACAGAAAAATATTATTAGTGAATTCAGTCGCTTACATTACAAGTTACATCAGCGCACTACTAAAGCTGTTCAATTAGTGAAGTTAAATGTAAAAGTGATAATTGTTGAGATTACCCTCCAATACATCTCCGATGTTGATTAAGTTTATTCGATGTGTTTTTGCACGAAATGAATTTGGTAAATAAAGTATCACTCTGTTCCGTAATGGAGATATTAATCATTATAATGAAGATTTAGGAAATCTGTCACATCGATGGTATAGAGATAGATATGAGAACATGTAAGTAATGTTATAATAAATATTATCTGCTTCAGTATTACACAAATTCTTTGTTTTAAAAATAAATTCTCTGCTTTAAAAATACAATTTTTCTGTTTTAAAAATATAAATTCTTTTAAAAATCCTGATATAGCAAAGCCTGCAGGAACAGATTTTGAATAGGACTTGCTACCAATTTTTGATTGCAGAAAGGCAATAAAATTGTACCCAAAATTTGTATTATCTTCCACAATCGACATTCCCTGGTGAAAATTTTTCTCAGAATTTTTCAGAATTTCTTTCTTCTAATTTTATAACTTCTCACACTTTTTATACAAATTGGAACATTTCTCAGAAAATTTACATCTTTTCTCAGAATTGTTCATATATGTTAATTATGAAATATCGTAAGATTTTTAAGATTTTTTGTAAGTATACAATAATTTCTGATGAAATTATAAAATCTAAAAAATTTTAAAATATTTTTTAAAAATTGGATGAGAAATTTCAGAATATTTGAGAATTCACTTGTATAAGAAGTTCTGAGAGAAAATGTAAACTTTTCGAATATTTCTGAGTATTTCTGAAAAATTCCATTTCGTATAAAAATTATGAGAAAAATTTTCACCAGAATTATCAGCAAATTGCTATCAGAAATATGATAAAGTTTGTTAGACATGCTTTGCCAGCAGATTAGTAGTAGAAAATGAACAAAGTCCTGCATAACCTGCAAATTGAAAACAGATTGAGAAGCAAAATTCTGCTCGTTTTTTGTCACCAATTTGCTGGCACAGCTTGTCAACAAGCTTTATCGACAAAATCATAGCCAGAGGCGGACACAGATAGTTATAGTTTCGTAATCAAAACCTAATCGAGTTTGCTGCCAATTTGGCTCCAAATTAGCTAATGCTAAATGCTTTGCTCAGGAAACATACATAATTATTTTCTATATAATTTTAGGTTTTACAACAGAGAATTTGTTTTAATTAGGGGTATTTATCTACTTTAAAAACAAATTCTTTGCTTTAAAAACAAATTCTGTATTGTAAAAACAAAAATTAAAAGAATAATTTAAAAGCAGAAAATTAGTGTTTTTAAAACAGAATTTTTTTAAGTAGAAGATTTGTATTTAAAAGTCTGAAAAAATGCCCTCAATGCCATCGATAAATTTCCTCACTTGAATATCTATCAACTTCAAGCGAAAACAAACCGTTCCTTTTGTTTTAGAATTAATTCTAAGATCTTTTCTAGGAGTAGTGCAAAAAGCATTAAATTGTATTGCGCTAATGTATAGCAACATAACAGTCACATTCTAGTTTTATAATACAATAATAAATTATATTATTGTTATATGACTATTATATAACATCTCAAGTTACATGTTATATTTATATTATAGTTGCAATGGTTCGTGAATAGGAAAATTACAACTAACGTATGGTAGACGTAGAATGTTATGCACGCGTTATGTTATCTATTATATTCTGTTATATGAAAGCAATATAATAGTTATATATCTGTGTTTGCTGGGTTAACATTTTGTTTAGCTGTAATAAATTTTGAGTTACAAAATTAAGTAATAACATAACATTTTGTTGAAGTGGCCTACTAAGCGTGTTGATTATTATAGCTTTTTTTCGAAGTTTCCACATCACAAAATAATTATTCCATAAGTCGATTGTAACTTTACTGTTAATGTATAGTTAATGTATAATTTATTGTATATATTGTATATAGGGAAGATCAGAACTAGTAGACTCATTTTTCAGTTTCGAATTTTTAAATACAAAATTAAGGCTCCTGACTACTCAGCCAGCGACACAGAATTAGACGACGCTTGATGAAGCCACTGTAGCCACACACAAAAGCACGAGCTCATGTCATGTGCTCTCGGCGCGCCGAAAGCATGTGTACATAGGCTCGTGCTTGTGTGTTACCTCGCCAATAAATTGCTGAACTTATAAGCGTGGAAAAGTGACGAAATTTATGTTGCATGCCATTTCATTATTACTTGTTTAATTGTGAAAATGTGTACGTATCTCGTATTTATCAAAGTCATAATTATCGATGAAAATTAAAGTTATTTTGGAATTTTATATATAAAAGTGTATATTTTACTCGTTTCAACAGCTGTCAGACTGTGTATTTCTGCTCGAAAATAGGCTCACTACGTGCTTTTTACGACCATTTACTGACTGAAAAGAAAAAAAGACAATTTTCGTCGATTTTTACAAATGTTTTAAAACGACCCCGTCATTTCATTTCATCCAAATTGTCTTTATTTAAAAATGGCATGCAACATAAATTAATGTGTATTTCTCGCTTTTGACGTCACAATTTCAATATGGCCACTACTAGTCAGGAGCCTTAACAGATCGAAAAAATGAATTCTACATCAGTTATTACATACATTTGCCTATTTAATAATGTTTTAATAATAAGGAGAAATTGATATGAAAATACAATAACTAATAATAATAAAAATATTAGGTGTACAACTTTGCTTCCGTCGTTTTTTTTCTGAAATTCGAGGCTTTATTGTAAAAAACTGATTATACATTCATGATTCAAAGTATTGTCCATCACTGGCCACTACTTTCTCCCATTTTTCGGGTAGCGTACGAATCCCGCGTCAAAAAAACTGGTCATCTTTTAAGGCTATCCACGAATCGATCCAATTTTTTACTTCTTCATAAGACCGGAAGTGCTGGTCAGCCAGGCCGTGTGCCATTGATCGAAACACGTGATAGTCAGAGGGAGCAACGTCTGGAGAATACGGCGGGTGGGGTAGGACTTCCCATTTCAACGTTTCCAAGTATGACCGCTTTCTTGACCACTTTCGCAACATGGGGTCGAGCATTGTCATGCTGCAAAATCACTTTATCGTGTCTCTTGTTGTATTGCGGCCGTTTGTCTTTCAATGCTCGGTTCAAATGCATCAATTGCATTCGATACCGATTGCCTGTGATTGTTTCAGTCAGTTTTAACAGTTCATAATACACTACGCCGAGCTGGTCCCACCAAATACAGAGCATGATCTTGGACGTCAAAATCACCGTTCTTGAAGCGTTGAAACTACTCACGACACGTTCTTTCACTAATAGCGGCCTCACCATAAGTATTTGAGAGCATTCGATGAGCCTCAGCCGCAGATTTCTTCATATTGAAGCAAAAAATTAAAACCTCCCGCAAATGACGAGAATTTGGCTCGTAAACTGACATTTTCAATCGAGAATAATTTTATGATGCAAACACAAATCGACTAATGTTTCTATGGGGTTATGTTGACAGATGCCCAAATTTATTGTATGACGTCTATGATCTATTTCGACCACCACTTACTGCTAAAGCCATCTATAGGAAAACGGCGGAAGCAAAGTTGTACACTTAATATAATATCTAATATGAAAAAAATGCATTTTTCTAATGCATTTTATCTGAATCAACTAGTCCCGAAACCGGAGTAAGGTGATTAATGATATGGGATAATTTGACTAAGATTATTAAAATGAAAATTAATGTATTTAAACTACGTCTTTGACTACATATTAATAAAATTTTTATAAAAATATATTTTAAATACAAACATTCGCTTCAAAAGAGGCAGAACAATGCTTCTTTTTGCTAAATTCGTTCGTTTTGTGCAAAAACATGTGAATTTTATTTTATCGAGATTAGGCGTAAAGGAATTAAACTTATAACATTTACCACTGAGATAAATCTCTTTAAAAGAATGAAGTATTGAGTCTATAAGAGTCGTCACTAAATGAATCATACAATCCCATGCTGTGATTAGTTTACTATCCCCATCCGTTTATTTTTTAAAAACATTAATACGATAACAAAGACAAATAAACAAAAAAAAATCTTTTGAATTTTATTTAGTAAGAACTACATTTACTATCTAAATGGAAATCAAATATTTCAGATAATCGTATACGATTGTAAAGCAAAAACTTTAAGAATTAAAATATTTATTTACATGTATGATTTTTTACAATTATAAAGAAATGAAAGATTAATTGCTGCAGCCAATTTTAAAATGCTATACCATATTTACCATCTAATTTGTTGCAGCAGCCAATCTTTTCGTTCAGTGTAGCATACTTCTATGATAGATGTATTCACAACGAGATTACAGCAGACTAAGCGGCAGTCACTGTATGCTTAATCAAACACGTTTACATATGTCTCGCTTGTATTGTTTTTAAGCGTAGCCCGATTATTATACTTACTGATATAATCTATTGACTCGGGTCTCCCTTACTACAGATCCTTATTACTAACAAAGCAGTCTATATGCAGAAGAAATTACGATATTTATATATATATATATATA
>NW_017259558.1:157489-158365 GCF_001594045.1 Atta colombica
CAAATACTTATGGTGAGGCCGCTATTAGTGAAAGAACGTGTCGTGAGTGGTTTCAACGTTTCAAGAACGGTGATTTTGACATCGAAGACCGGCATAGCGGTGGAAGAGAGAAGGTTTTCGAAGATACAGAATTGGAGACATTACTTGAGCAAGACTCGTGTCAAAATCAAGAAGAATTGGCATTGAGAGTGACTCAACAAGTCATTTCAAAACGCCTCAAAGCCATGGGAATGATTCAGAAGCAAGGAAATTGAGTGCCGTACGAATTGAAGCCGAGAGATGTTGAACGGCGTTTGTTTGCTTGTGAACAGCTGCTTGAAAAGCAAAGACGGAAGGGATTTCTGCATCGCATTGTGACTGGGGACGAAAAATGGGTTCATTACGATAATCCCAAGCGCAGAAAATAATGGGGAGTTCCCGGCCACGCTTCCACGTCGACGGCCAAACCGAATATTCACGGCTCGAAGGTCATGCTCTGTATTTTGTGGGACCAGTTCGGCGTAGTGTATTATGAACTGTTAAAACCTACTGAAACATGCGATTGGTATCGAACGCAATTGATGCGTTTAAGCCGAGCATTGAAAGACAAACGGCCACAATACAACGAGAGACACGATAAAGTGATTTTGCAGCATGACAATGCTCGACCCCATGTTGCGAAAATGGTCAAGACATACTTGGAAACGTTGAAATGGGAAGTCCTACTCCACCCGCCGTATTCTCCAGACATTGCTCCCTCTGACTATCTTTTGTTTCGATCGCACACGGCCTGGCTGACCAGCACTTCCGGTCTTATGAAGAAATAGAAAATTTTCGATTCGTGGATAGCCTCAAAAGATGACCAGTTTTTTTCGACGCGGGATTCGTACGCTACCC
>NW_017259559.1:0-4264 GCF_001594045.1 Atta colombica
TTTTAAACACATAATTTTCACAAGTTTTAATAGGAAAAATAAATATACACAAAAAATACTGATAACCTTGATATCTCATAAGTAAAATGCATATAACAAAAAATTATTTTATGCATTATATTTTCTTCAAGTTTACATGAAAAAAATGCTGAAAAGATTTAAAATTTTGCTAGATACAGTACTAAAAATAATTTTGTTAGAAACTCAAATTGATTGTTAGAATATAAACTTTTGCTAGAATAAAAACTTTTTACAGCATTGCTTATCATTTTTTAATTTTTAACATTTATTTCCAACAAAATTATTTTCAGATTTGTGTCCGTTGAAATTAAATTTTTCAATAAAATCATTCTTTCCATGTAAAAATATAAAAGTTTTATTTAAAATTTGTTCGGAAATAAAAAACAGCCGATATATTAGGTATAATAAAAAGAAATCCATTATTTTTCCATTCAATTTCATGCAAAAATAATGGATTTCTTTTTACTACACCTAATATTTGAAACGATACATTAAAATAAATTATCCTGTATTTTAGGTTACTAAGCAAAAATCTGATAATATGTTACTTATATACCTCTGTAAAAGGTGAACTAAGCTCATGCCAAAATGAGCGTGGTAAATTTTCAAAACCTGGAAATTGCTTCACACCTGTAACAAAATTTTTTTTAATCCAATATTTACTAATAATAAATATATATTTTATGAATATAAACTGTTATATTCAGAAATCATATAAGTTTTCTAAAATTATTATTATTCTTTCATCATGGGATTCTGTGATCAATTAGTAATCAAACGTTACATTAAATAAGTAAAGTTAAATGTAAATGAGAATAGAGTTAAAAATATGAAAAAACTATATAATATTGTTCTAAGTTCTAAAGTCTTCAAAATATTAAATTTGATAAGAAAAATTATTCATGATGCATGTACGACATCGAAAAGATTTCACTTTCCGCCTCGATATACAATGCTACGATGCGAATCCCTGCATTTGACGACATCTTGAATGGCCTTATCAGCAAGAAGCATACGCGACTATGTAACTTCCTGAGATACACGTAAGTATATTCTCCTTAAGATTGCATAACCAATGGCGGATTTCTCAATATGTGACACGTCTTAAATGCGAGAAAAAATTACAATAAATTAAACAAAATTTGTCTTTATAAAAAAAATCATACGAGAAATTTTGCCACAATCATTTTATCAAAATAGTTTAGTTGCAATATGTGAAAAAATAAACAACTGTTCGCCGAAAACAAATTTAAATTCGCAATATCATATGTACCTCTACGTTAAAACGCAAAAGCGAGGAATTGTTTCGACGCGCGCGAGTACGCCATCGGTATGTTTTTATTACATTGCATTGAATAAATAATTCTACGAAAATTCGAGGTAAATGCATATAACAAAAGTAAACGTCCCGTTACGAGATGTTTCACAAACAATGCGCGTATTGTGCGTGCATCTGACTAAACGGATGTACCTATGTTACTTGCAAAGCAATGAAATACATGTTACATAAACGTCGAACAAATAAGAGTCTCGAATGCTAAAGATTACAATTTATAACAAATTAAATTAATTATGTAACAATTACTTAATTATAATGAATAATATGAAGATTAAGTAATAATATTGTATAAAATGCATTATGTATATTATTATCTATATATTTCATATATACTTTTGAGACTTCCACAGATATTTTTTTTCAAAGAATATATAAATATTGTATATATCTGTATTATATGTGCCCATCAAAAGTTCCGGGCCGGCTGAATATCTCGGAAAGTATACATTTTTTATATAAATGTTTTAGACATTATAGGAATTTTAAGTACGATCGTATATGAATATCGTATGTGAATCGTATGTGAATACATCAAATGTGAATAAAGAAAGCCAAGATTGGTCAAATTTTGGATGTTACAAATAATACATTATATATTCTTTTTATTAAATCAAAGTTGAGAGAAAAGTTGAGAGGTCCTAGATTCGAAGCCTGGCTGAGGTAATATTTTTCGCAATAAATTTCTTACTTTCTTTCTTTCTTTCTAATTTAATTTAAGGAGATTTATTAGCGTTTGCGACTCGCAATTATATCTGGAATAAAATTAAATAATAAATTGATTTAATAAAAAGAATATATAATGTATTATTTGTAACATCCAAAATTTGACCAAAAATTAGGATTTAAAAAGATCTATATTTAATGATATTATTAGTTTAACCTTGGGTATCATTGATGATCGATCAATGCTAAATCAAGGTGATATCGATTTTTTTTAACTGGACACTATTTTTGATTCCAGAATCTAATAGTCGATGTCAACAGTTTTTCAAAACGCTACAATAAAGTTCATTTTCATTACTTTTTGAGTTATAAGGATTGAAAGTTTGAAAGTTACCACCATTATTAGTAGAGGAGAAGGTGATATTATAACATCTTATCTCTTATATTTTGTACAATAACTTGGTTAATAATCAATATTTAAATTTAAAACTCAACAATTACATTTGTCAAAATATTGTTCAATTGATTCTAGATTTAAAGTTATAAAACATTCATTATTTAGGATGCTATTTATAAAAATGTAGGGACACTATATAATGGCTCGAAGAAAAACAGGTGGTAAAATATGGCCATCCACAAAAAATAGATATAAAAAATTGGTTTTATTTAAAAAACAAAACACTATTTCGTTACAAAATTCACGTAAACAGTAAAATATTATATAGAGTAGAGGATATATATTCGAATTATATGCAAACATACGTATATACACATAACTCCTGCCATATATAAGTTGCTCAGTACTAGAAATCTACATATACATAATATTATAAACTAGATTAACAGTAGAACTGCAATCAATTATCAAATAATTATGTTAATGTGAAAACCTCAAAAAAGAGACCATGAGTAATCAATACACATAGAAGGCCATTAGCAAAATGTTGTGCTATTGTTTAAATTTGCATAACTCAAAATATATAATCAAATGAAATGTTAAATAGCAAACAATACACTTAAATATACATATATTCGTATTTGATAATACGCTTCAAGAAAAATGAAGAAATAGAAGTAATTAAATGCTAAAATGTACATTAGAAACATTTCGAAATACTTAGTAAAGTAAAAATGCGTTATAAGTAGCTAGCTATTGAGTATTGATATACACGTATTAGCATCATGATGTAACAAGTTATTGAATAAATAATTGCATAAGTATAATTAGGATTCGCTATATAATAGTGGAGATATAAAAGGTGGCCACAATATCTACACTGGCCATCCAAACGAGAATGGATTAAAATGGATTGAAATTTTTTTCTATCCAAATGCGTATTTTTAAATAGCGAATACTTTTTTTGGATTTAATTGGATTTAATTGGATTCAATTAGATTCAATTGAATGCAATTGGATTGAAAAACTGCATTTCCTATTCAAAATTTTGAATTGAACAGTATTCACAATTGTTTTGCACAAAAAAAGCTAATATTATTTTTAGATTCAAAGAGATAATGCATAGAGATATGCTCCATGCAATTCTTATAAATGAATAAAAATGCATTCAAGATTGAAAAGCATTCATTTTAACATTCGTGAATCAATATTTCTGAAAATCTGAATCTATTTCAATTCATTTCAATCCATTCTCATTTGCTAGGCATAATACCACTTTCTCCTCTATTACCCATAACCCAAAATATCTGATTAAAATATCTTGAATGTTGTTCAGAACCATGTTCTGGATAACATTTATCAAGATCAAAGTCATTGGAGATTGTTTCTCTTATTTTCATTTTTATGCAAAAATGAATTTTCAGTGCAAAAATAAAAATAAGAGAAAGAATCTCCAATGAGACTTTGATTTTAACAAATATTATCCAGGGCATGATTCTAAACAATATTCAAGAGGTTTTAGTCATCGGTCGGACATCTTGAGTAATATTAATAATGGCAGTACTGTAACTTTCAACCCTTGTAAGTCGAAAAGAATACAATGAAAATGAACTTTATTGTAGCGTTTTGAAAAGTTTTTGATGGCTATTAGAGTCTGAAATAAAAAATAGGGTTTCCAGTTTAAAAAAATGCTACATTAGCAACATCATTCAAGGTCAAATTGATAAGATTATTAAACAGATTTTTAAATCCTACAATTTTTATCTAAAATTGTATTTTTCTCAAAAATGCATACTTTCCAAGATATTTAGCTGGCCCGGAACTTTTGGCGATCTCACTGTATA
>NW_017259559.1:4364-5062 GCF_001594045.1 Atta colombica
CGAAAACCGTTTCGGAATCCTTTTTTTGAACCTTTTTTTGAACCAAAACCGAAACCGTACTTAATAACAGAATATAAATACCTTCAACACCTCATATGCTATAAGAAATCTGGCAGGATCGCAAAACATATTTAATATAAACTTTTTTTTAAGATACATTTTTTTTATTTAAATCTTCCTCACCAACATGTTGCAAGAATTTATGCTAAGTTATGAAATTCAAGAATACATATGTAGACTTTATGTAATAAGTGAGATCTATCCATAAGAATCAAATAAGTTGTAAAAAAGGACTGAGAGAAATATGTCTAAAATAATGTTTATGTAATTTTTATTTAGAGTCACATGATCAATTGATGCCTCTTTTTGACTAGGCTCTCTGAACGGATGAACACACACATACACACACACACACAAACACACTCTCTCTCTCTCTCTCTCTCTCTCTCTCTCTCTCTCTCTTTCTCTCTCTTTCTCCTCCCCCTCTCCCTCCTTCTTCTTAATAGAAACAAATTTAAAGAATAAATAAAATAAAATAAGTAAGAACCGAAAAAAACTGTTAAAAAACCGTAATTTTTACGGTTTCGGTTTTCTTTACTGGCGAAAAAAACCGAAATTGAAACCGGAACATTTATTTGATATTTTATTAAACCGGAACTAGAACCGAATCGAAAAAACCTTTCGATCCTTGATATATA
>NW_017259559.1:5162-6869 GCF_001594045.1 Atta colombica
TTTCATCCGCGATCGAAAACATCAAGCATCTTATAAACACAGCTTTACATAGTTTGACGTGGTATACGTGCAGATCGAACAGAAAGAGATAATAAAGCCAGTTTCGTCGTTTTTTTTTCGAGATGATATCGAGGAAACCATGCAATCTGATCTCTTATAAAACCGGCATTATTGAAAGAGGCAAGTAGAGTGCAGAAGAATAAAGAAAACCGCGATAGAATTCGGAGAGACACGCAAGGGAATGGCAATATCTCTCTCCATCAAATTCGATGATTCAAACGGTTCCTAAGTTCCCCACGGCCAGCTTTGCTCAGATTCAGTCAGAGGAACTTTGCCATGGATTTTTCTCATCTCGCCACGAGCATCTAAGAAATCCTGACTATGTGAAAGATGCACTCGACATTATTTTCCCAGCTGATCATCCTCGCGCGCGAGCAATTCCCTTTCACCTCATTTTGACGAATTGCCTTGCTTTCTCTCTATTTCGCTATCCAAGATCTCAACCAAACTATTTCTCATAGGAGAATAAGATAATCCTCGAAAGATGTATCAGTTCCAGCAACTGTGTAAAGGACCTCTCCTCCGCGTTTACGCCAATCTAACAAGGTGAATTCTGTCGCTTCAAGGAAACACCCTGGAAAAGGAATGAGGCAAACGAACTCCTAATATCCGCTAGAAAGACGAAGCACATAATCTCCGTAGGATAAGCCCGGTTACTGGTCAGGATTTCGTTTTAGATACGTTTGCAAGTAGCGGATTACGTCTCGGTGCATCAGAAAGTACTGTATTTGTGAAAGAAACTGTCGCGTGTGAATTTACACGGATCTTGAAAGAATAACGAACGAAAGAAATGTTTAAAAAAATCTCTTTAATTATACAATTAAATACTATTAAACATATAAAATAAACATAGAAAATTTATTAAACAAAAATAAAATTTAAATTAACTTGGAAACACATAGTTTTACGTATTAAATTTTAAAAATAAAATATTAAAAATAAAGACAAGTGTTTTCTTTTCGATGAATTCTCAAGTCGCTTTGTTGTAATATATTTTTGCGTTACACAAAGACAGCGAGCAGACGCGCCCAGATCCAATACGCTTTGGAAGTGCTCTATATTATTTCTGTCAAAGGAAAAACAGACTTCCGTACCGTTCGGAAGTATCGTGACCAATTGCACGATTCTCATAGTTCTTCTTTTCCTTCAATTTCAGCATTTCATCCACGTTGTAAGTCTCCTCGAAAAGTATGTCGAATCGACCGCGGTTTGTCGCGCGCTCGGTACGGCGTCAAATTTATGGAAACCGTCCGTGCTTGTGGATTTATGAGAATCCAATGCCTTAATTGGAAAATTATAGGACAAGGTCCTGCATACCGACTGTTCAGCTGATAGCCCGTTACTCAGTATAATCTGATTTTCCTCTTTCCAACAACTGTGCCTGAATATTTTTCACTGTCGACAAAGACTAGCGTTTCGCGAGCAAGCCAGAAAAACAAATAAATAGTACAAAAATTTCATTCATGTATATAGTAAATCCGCTTGTCGTACTCTCTTTTTTTGTGTTTAATTCTGTTAGTTTTTACTTTCGTGGCATTAAACATATTGTAGAGTAATTGTATCACAATAAAGATTACAAACTTGTTTTTTTCCTATTACACGAATATCATATATATTTTTTAAATATAATATTTAAATTTTATACTA
>NW_017259559.1:6969-15987 GCF_001594045.1 Atta colombica
TAACTTTGACCGTAAGTGGCGCTTTTCTTATTTACTTAAATATATTATATTGTTATATTATAAATATTACAAAATTTTATAATTTACCTAACAAGGTGTTGGCAGTGCATAGAAAATATATCTGGTGAACCAAAATGGAGGCCACCACGGCCGAAAGACGATTCAACATCGTAGTCGATCCTCAACTCATTTCTATTCCCAAAGTTTGGTACGCGGCAGCACTATTGTTTATCTGCAAACATAGAAAACATATATTGATTTAATTCATGATTCTTATTCTAGCAAAAAGATTTTAATTTTTTGCCTGTGCGCACAGCCCCCAAAAAAAGTATCCTGTGCTGGAGTGGAGACTCAGCTATTCTTATGTATTTTGAGTAACTAAATACGAATCTACATCAATATAGGACCAGAGTAAATTTTCAATCTAGAGCGAAAAAAATGATCCATTTTTCCTATTTTTGATCCATTATTTTTGTTCGAGATTGAAAATTTGCTCTGAATGGTCTTATTTTTATGTCAGATTCGTAGCGACTCAAAGTACATAAGAATAGCTGGATCTCCACTCCAGCACAGAACTTTTTTTTGTGAGCCTGTATAATTAACGTACGCAGCAATTTTATTTCAACTAAATATCGACGCTAGTATTATGAATAAAAAAACTAAATTATGCGTTGGCACATAAAAAGAATAATCATTCAATGTATTGCAATTAAGAAACCGCAAAATGAAAATCAACATTAAATATCGGCTTGCTTGAACATCAAATACCGCTATCAAATCAAATGACTCTCTTCGGATATCTCAGAGCCAATTTTCTATTTTCTCTAAAGCTTCTGCTTTATTCGAGTTACGTGGTAACAATCGCACACAGAACATTTCACAATAGACATACGCAGCGTATACGCTGGAGAATTGTATCTACCGAATAAGCTACAATACGAGATCTCAGACGTACTACATAAAATTGAAATTCTAAAAAACCACAATGGTAATTTAAGTGAAATATATGTAAATTTTTAATTGCTGCTGTAAATACAAAAGACGAACAAATTTTAAAAATCAACGTGGACACTTTAAATAGAAGGTTTCACGAGAATCAGAACGTTGCATGAAATACTAAATTAATTTAATTCGAAAATATACGCTGTATAATAAATTAAACATTCGTGCATTATTATTTAAAAATTATTATTTAAAAATTATTATTTAAAAATGCATCACATAAATTACATTATTCACATTTTATCAATTTGTAGTATTTTAAAAAAAGGCAATCTAAAATAATCAAAGAATATTCATAACCTGTTGTTATGATACATGAATATTATGACATATTGAAATACCACATATTGTGCACTTTGTTAGATATAAATATCTTACGTATAAAAATAAATTGCCTTATTAACTTTATAGAATTCTATCTAATGATATATTGTAATTGATACGTAAACCATTTTATAATCGTCAAAATAGGCTACTCTTAATTAAAGTAAGAGCTTCACTAAAGTAAAATATTTCATACTTTTAATTATGATAAACATTTATAACAATGTAGACTTTTACAAGCATAAAAAGTAATCTAATTGTTAATCCAAAAGAAAAGAAAGAATAAAAACACTATCAACATATGTTCATTGTCTCCTTATAATAATAAAATATACAGGATGATCCAGTCCAACAGGAGCCGGTAAACGTATTTCTTATGAAAAAAATGAGTCGAAAATGTCATTAGCAAAATGTTATAATATCAATTTTAAACGGTGAACCTTTGAAAATGTTCAATTACAGGACGAAAAATTTACATTGAAATGCGCATTTGATACAAATAAATATTTCATATTTAGAAAATATGAAATGAACGAAATACAGCTTATTACTTACTTTGTTTTCTTCACTGTATTACTTTCTTTTTCTGTTCTATCATAATTTCATTCGTTTCATAAACATGAAATATTTATTTATATCAAATGCACATTTCAAATGTAAATCTTTTTCTAATATTGTTTGTGACAGAAAAGAAATTTTGAAAATATCTGTCGATTAATATTTTTAATATTATTTGTTTGAATAATTTGATTAATATTCATTTTATTTATAAATTTATTTGCTTATTACTTAAACATATTTTTAAAATCCTTTTTACTGATATAAATGACATTGTATCGAATTTGCACGCAATTGACATTACTTTTCATCAATTAAATCGGACTCAATTTAAGAATACTGCAATAGATATTAATTTAAACATTATAGAGATCATGAACCTTCGCAATACTTATATCGTTTAGCGGTATCCGCAACAAAATATTTGCATCGGCCATTTAGTTGCACCGCTCCTAATGGCGCGAATTTCATGTCCTGTGGTTGGACATTTTCAAAAGCTTATCATTTAAAAACTATTAATATTACAACATTTTGCTATTGACATTTTCGACTCACTTTTTCATGAAGAATATATACGTGCCGGCTATTGGTCTGGATTGGTCTGGATCACCCTGTATAATAACATAAAAACTGTTTAAAAATTGAAATTGCAATACGCTCTTTATTAACAGTGACCACTAGAAAAGCGAAGCTTATATACATATAATGGACTGAATTTTTAAAAACTTTTCTCCGCTTTTAGCAAAACGAATTAGATTTCTTGTTTATTGACTATTGAAAATATAGCGCTCAATGACTCTGCTCATTTATGCCCGTTTCCACAAGTAGATTAATTTTAATCTCGATTCAAATCTCGATTCATTTTCTTTTTTTGATTTTTAGAACTACAAAAAGATGAGAAGAATAAGTAGAATCAAGATTAAAGTTAAACTACATTAGTGAAAATGGATATTAGGTACACGTTAAACTTATATATGTGTATAGTGTTCTAGAGCTAAATCCGAATATTTTTCTTTAAAAAGTCATGTCGATAATATACTCTCAAAAATTTACTAACAAGAACTTATCATTCGGTATGGTCTCTACAACTGATCTTTTCAAATCGTAATCGAGTTACGCAGAAGAAGACTCAAACCCGTTCAATGAGAGAAGTAAGCCGCCATGCCTGACGGCTGTGAAGACGCGCGCGGATCCCGAGCACGAAGTGAATCAACCGGTCGCTCGAAGTCAAACAGAAGATTGTTACCGCGAAATTCCGCGTGATTCAATTTGGTCGGAAGTTCGGGGATGGAAAATACAGTTGCGCAGTCCGACAGTTCCACGCGAGAGCGAGAGAGAGTCTCGGGTTGGCTCTAACGAATCTATCGACAGTTTCCGCAAGCCCCGCGGCAGCTCTTTCATCGGCTGTCACTTTCTACGTGCAATGTATCCTCTCTTCCAATTCGCCACTAGCTAAAAAAGGATAGAGAATGCCCAACGATTCCATACTCGTGGAACTAAGAAAGAACAAGCAATTTTCAGTTTTCCTAAAACCCAGTAACCCGAGGACCTGTCGCTTATTCGCGAGTTTCAAATTATTTCACCATCTGGCGCAGGTGTCGACGCCGGTAACGAGTTGTGGCACCGCGTCGTCCACGCCTGCGAATAAAAGTGTTGTATCTAACTGTTCGTCGTTGTTTGAACTGCACAAACTACGAACTACGTACGCGAATCAACGATATGAAAAGCGAGTCGGAGAGACGGCTGTCGAGGATTCGATGGCCGGAAAAACGAAGGTAAACGCTGTCGTGTCGCTAAAAAAAACCGAGTAAGCTGTGTCAGCGAATGATCGGATAGAGAATATTTTTAGTTCACTTCAATTGTTTTACTAACATAAAAAGATTTATTTTTGTCACTGGTTTATTTTTTCTTCGGGTATTGATAAATACTGAAAAATGGATGCATTTTCTTCCTACATCGGTAACGATAATAGGCAAACGCATTTGAAAAGTCGATCGCAATCGATTCCAAATACCATGTTCGTTCAGAGTCCTTGTCCACAAACCGGTAAACAAATCCACGCCTAGGCCGTGAGGTTTGCACAAATAGTATGGTGTGACGCGTACTTTATGGTTGTGTAGAACATGCCCTCGGTACGTTGTAACGTACTTGTTCCGCGCGCTTGTTACCGGTAACTAATGTTCTACCCGCCCATTCGATAGCGCGATTGGCAGGGGAAGACCGTTGGACCAGAAAGAGATCGAACGATTGAGCAAATTACGACACGTAGATTGCGAGCACCAACCGGGGAACCAGCAACGATCTATCGCGGCATCGGTAGACGAAATGAACGAAACACGAGGATCAAATTTTCTCGTTTTGCAATCGGTAACTGAACGAACGTGCAATCGAGACGATCGCCAGCCGATCAAACGGACTACCCGAAAAACACGTTGTAAATACATCAAATTCTTTTTATCTGTATTCAGAAGTTCCTTTCTCGTGTGCTGATTTATTTTCGTATCACGTTGCCGAAACGTAAAAGAACAAAACTATTAGAATTTCGAGATAATAGCAGAGATTGCAATGATAAGCCATTTTTTAAATTGTTATAATAAGAAAGCCAGTAAAGCCCCAAAAAATTTGTAATATAAAAACATATATATGTATAAGTATATATTATCACGTATAAAATATGTTCATATATGATGATGCACAAAATGTTGTACTATTTAGTTTATACTATGTAACACATTTACTTGTAACAAAATTAGTACAGAACTGCAGTGGTATAGAATTAACTAAAACTTGAAATTGGATAAATTAAATGGAACAACATTTCAATCGCTACTCTATATAGGATATCCGGAAAATCATCCATAGTACTTCGGGAAATGATTCGGGATCTAAAAAGAAAGAAAAAAGCTATATAAATATATATCCGAAAATAAAAAAATCGTAATTTACTTTTCATAATCATAATTTATTTCACAGTGTTTTAACATAATTTATTTTGGTGTAGAAAACAACGTAAATAAATAACTAACATAAATAATTTTATTTCTGACTATTTCAGCATTACTCAGAATGCATGAAAGCACAATCCGCTTAGCGCATTCCTCTTTTTAAAATTCTTTTTCATTTTTAATTTTTATTTTTTAGATTTTTTTTTAATTTTTCAATATTTGTAAATACGATTACATTATTTTTAGATTTTTATATTATTTTTAAATTTTAAATTTTTATTTTTTACTTTTTTTTCAATTTTTCAATATTTACATTTTTAAACGAATACATCATTTTTAGATTCAAAAATAAACATAAATAGATATATACATATTTAATCAAATTAAATAAGATTTTTTAACAATAAAAATGGCTATAACTCGGAAACTACTTATTTCCAGATCTATGTTTATAACTTTTTTCCTTCTTTTTGAGTCCCGAATCACTTCCCGAAGTACCTACTATGAATGAATGATTTTCCGGACAACCTGATATTTTTCCTTCTCTTGCATAATTTCTGTTCGTATACATATATAGACAAAAATAATAAGAAGAAATAAAAAATAATTGGAAACAATTTCGCATTGTTTCTTTTATAAAAAGTAAAGTTTGAAGAAATAAGAAAAATTTGCCATATATGTCTGCTATTTGTATATAGGATAACTCGGGCAAATACGCCGCGCTGGGATTTACGCATTAGAAAAAATAGAAGGAATGGAAGTAATTTTCCCACACTACTCTGTTACATGCCTTTATGTTATATTGCGTTATGATTTCAACTTCTTACTGTTAATATTAATGAAATTATTGCGAGTTAAATGGATTTGTCACTGTAATAAGTAACGCCATTATAAATTATAATCTATATAAAATGATTACTATATGTAGAACGTGTAAAAGACTTAGTGATTATTTCGTGATACGACATACGTGTAGTGGAATAAAGCATGTTGTGTAACAAAATACAAGTGCTTTGCTTTCGTATTCTTTATTTAGTTTGTTGTCTTATATATTCCTATTTAGGATATACGGCATTTTTAGCGAGTGGGATTTATGTCTAAAGCATACAAAGTGCGCAGATTGAATTCAGTGCACTAAATGCAATAAATGCATTATATGAAATATGTACCTCATGTCATAACACTTGTAATATATGTAGGAAAATTATAATTATTATTTATTACTTCATATACATATTTACCATTTCTTATTCCTTAATAAAACTTTATAAACACATTTTATAAGTTATTGTGTCATTATACGTCTTATTTATATGCATTATTTTTTGTAAATTTTTCATGAGTACAAATCCCTCCTTCTCCTATGAATAATCATATATCCCCTACAGGATACGACAAAAATGCAAAGGTTTCAAAAAGTTTATTTTTTAATATGAAAAATAAATATTTCGGATTTCTAATATTTTTTTTATAGTAGTAGACAGTA
Source organism: Atta colombica (assembly GCF_001594045.1). Classification (NCBI taxonomy): domain Eukaryota; kingdom Metazoa; phylum Arthropoda; class Insecta; order Hymenoptera; family Formicidae; genus Atta; species Atta colombica. The sequence continues at coordinate 13,285 of NW_017259559.1, forward strand.
CAAAGTTTTTATTGATATTTATTATAAACATAGTTTACTATAAACATAATAAATAATACTTAATAATACTTTATTAAGTTTTTAATAGGTGCGGCGTATATACTGGAGTTATCCTATAGAAAAATCATTCGCGGAGTATCGTCTGAAAATAAAGTAATTTAAATACGAGAGAGTGGGCATGAAAGAGCCATTTTTTCAAAATAGAAAAAAAATGTAATCTGATGTTAAACAAATATAATTGCTTTCTTACTTAAGTGTACTCAGTTACCCTAAATGTAATAATCATATAAAAAGTTATATATGTAGGCGGAAAGAATAATTTGCTGAAATATCAGCACAGAGATCGGAAAATAATTATGTTGGTCAAAATATTTATGTAAAAAACTCAAGCATGATGACATTTATTTTAATAATTTGACATTTATTTTAATAGACCAATAAAATTGTTTTCAGAACTATCTAGCTAATTTTTTAGATATTTTAACAAAATATTTCTGTGTATGATTATATATAGAATATTAAATAATATAATAGTTTTCTTTTTATGTGAAAAAATAAGCAAAAATGATTTTTCTAAATTTTTCTAAATTTTTTAATTATTCTTTTTATTATTAGACATTTCTACAAGAGAAAGAAAATAAATGTATGAATATATTTTATATATTCAGGATTGTATTTTTAATACCTATAACCTATAAATAATATTTCTACATATGAATATTTAAAGAGAAAGGATTAAAATGCGTGTTAGCATTATTATTAAAATTAACAATCAATTTTATTTATGATATGACTATTTCCAATTTTAATTTACATTTCAACAATCGACTATATTCGGTGAATAATTTAAAGTACTGAAAAATTTATTTGAATATTCATATATAGAAATATTATTAAGCTTAGAAATATTATTAATTCTAAAGATCTAGCCCTGGCGCTCGTTTATTAAACTTGATTTATTCATAAGCGACCTTTAACTTATTATTATACATATATTCATGTACATATTTATGTGAAACATCTATTACCGGGAATATTTAATCAGGTTTGATTTTTCTCTTGATAACTTTCCCGTTACAATATTCCGTTCTTGCGTTGATTATAACGAAAGTATACAACTTCTGTACTTGCGTCAATGTTACAATTTAATTCTATTAAGGTCCAGAACTTTATTAAAGGATGCAAGTAATCAATCGAGAGAATTACCTGATAACATCGATGTTATGAGATAAGTTTAGAAACAAGCGCTTGAATGCTTCCTCAGATCATCCTAAACTAAGTAGCCTCTTACACTTAACTTTTTAATACAATTTATACGCAACACTTATTTGAAAATATAAACGACAATCACTTTATGTACACTGATATATTCATAAAAAATGGAAAGTCAAAAGAATCTAGAAAAAATTATACACTATATTTAATCGCACTTCTCGATAGCTGTTTCTTTTCTCTGCCATAGGCAGAGAATATTCGAGGCGATCGATTTTGGCAATACAACGTTCCGCAATCGTGACTTCAGCCAATGTTTGCTCAATAAACTTCGCAAAAATCAAACAAGTCCGTTAGTCTTATAAAGTTATTAATCGCAAGAGTTGCAGAAGTGCGATTTGAACCGATATACTCATACTACATTTTTTAAAATATAACATAAACATTCTTTTTATAAAACATAAAAAAAAGAAAATAATAATCACTGTTTTAAAATCGTGTGAAACGCGATTTTAATGATCAGCATTTTATTAATAATATATAATAACATATTTCATAAAATGAATTTAATTTTAAACTTTATCTCATTAATATTGTAGTTTACTTTCAACTACTTTATTCGTAATTCAGAAATTATATTCTTCTATATCGCAACAAGTTCCATGAAAGAAAAGAAGACGGAAGGAAGGGGCGTGTCGGATCGATAGAGTTCGAAGGTAGATCGAGTAAAAGCATTATGTCATGACGCACTGTTTGTTGATGACACTTTGATGTCCGAATGACAACGAATGATTAAGTAGCTGTGGCTACAATGACCGCGCTATGATAAAGGTGTAATAGTTGCATGTCGTGGTTAGACAACACAGCCGTGTACATAGAACACAATTGCACTCGTGCACAACTCTGTTGTATCGGCAAAGGAACAACAGGCTGCGTAAACTTGTAGACCTCCATGGAAGAATATCGTTGAGAGAAATTTTCACTTTATTGCGTACGAAGTTTCATGTATTGTCTAAGAAATAGTGACAGCTACAATTTGATTGCATTTAAACGTATTGATACGACTTTACTTCCCCGTCGGTGCAATGCTCATACGAATTTATAGCGGCACTTTCTTTCGCAAACTTTTACAATGATCGTTCCTAACGCGATTCTAACGATACATTACGGTATACGATAACGTGTAACAGTAGAATCAACAAAATGCGCAATGCATGTGCTGCGCACTATCACTATCGATGGCTTGCCGCTAAGCGCATTGCAAAAGCGGTCTTTTCTCCATTTGGCTGCCGACCATCGTGTTTCGAATGCACAAACTGCGCTCTAGCTTGACAATATCCGTTACCGCTGTTATACCATAAAGGAATCCTAACAACAGTTTGATGGAACAAAATAAAATTTTTATATCCTCTTCACTAGTTACATTTTACCAACTTAAAATTTTATTAAGATAACTGTACTCTTTGTATATATACATATATATATATATAT
>NW_017259559.1:16085-16560 GCF_001594045.1 Atta colombica
TATATATATATATATATATAGATATATATATCTAACGAAATCATAATATAATTGTATTGAAAGCTATGCTCTTGGATTTTCCACAAGAGATGACTGATCCGTATAGTAGATCATTTGGACTTAGCAAACCTCCATAGACCTGAGCTCAATACACTGCAACATTCATGTAGGTACATTACGTATCATATATGCATATACGCATACATAACATATCATATATGCATGTATACAAGTATACACAATCTGTACATCCATACGCAAATTCATGAGTGATAGTAGAATAAATTGCATAAAAATAAAAATGAAGGATAACTTAAGAAGAAGAAAGATAATTAAAATTATAAAGATAATTAAAAGATAATTAAAAGATAACTGAAGTTTTAAAGATAATTAAAGAATAATTAAAATCTGTAGATGTATACATATACTCTCTCTCTCTCTCTCTCTCTCTCTCTCTCTCTCTCTCTCTCTCTCT
>NW_017259559.1:16656-26802 GCF_001594045.1 Atta colombica
CTCTCTCTCTCTCTCTCTCTCTCTCTCTCTCTCTCTCTCTCTAACTTTCTAAGAGAAAAATTTGATATTTGTGATTGTAATATGGTAAGATAATTATGATCAGTTCTTATTCTTACTCTATAATGTTAATAGTAATAATTATATAAACCATATATATATATATGTAAAGAAAACGATTTTTGCTAAAGAATCTAAAATTTTTCTGAATCTACGCATCTACGCATCTAAAAATAATTTTATTGCACTATCAAAATAAATTTATTTCAAAACTCAAACTGATTACTAGATTATCAAATTATTTTGCAACAGTATCCATTATCTTTCAGTTTTCAGCAAAATTTTATAACTTTCTTAAATCGTTTTTTGTGTGTATAGTTCTATGACGAAAACATATATAATAGTTAGTACCGAAAATTAATACAAATTACAGTGACATTACAGTAATTGTAACCATTTTTTTCTCGTATAAAAGTATTAAAAAATCTTACTAAGTTGAAACTACAAAAATTTGAGAAAGATGATGCTCTTGGTAAAAATATTCTAATAGAAATTTTTTACACGGAAAAAACAGTTTTGCTGAAATATTTAAAAATTTAGCTGGATACAGATCTAAAAATTATTTTATTAGACCATCAAAATAATTATGTAAGAAACTTAAAATGATGAATGATTGTTAGAATGTCAAAACTTTTTACAACATTACTCATTATACTTGAGATTTTTACATAACGATTATTTTGAGAGTCCAACAAAATAATTTTTAGATATTTCAGTAGAACCGTTCTTTCTGTGCAGGAGAAAATCTCATAAATTTCTATTAGAACATTTGTACTGAGAGCTTATTTTTTAAAGTTTTTGTAGTTTTCTAACTTAATAAGGTTTTTTTAAATGAAATTGAGATAGAAAAAAATGACAATTACCATAATGTATCTAGCTAAATTTTTAGACATTTTATTAAAATTATTCTTTCCGTGTGACATTGTAAGGTACAGTTGTCAATTTAGAATGCAGTTTATTACGTGTACAAAGGCACAGCTAAACAGTGGCGTAAGCTCTCCGAATGGAGACGGTATGGCTTAAATTCATCAAACGCGCCATTGAGCCGGCAGCAGCTCAACAAGAAGCTTTCCGTAATCATTTCTCTCATACCTTTCTCTCACTCCTCTAATACCAAAGTGGAATTGTCAATTCATAATTCCATTGATGCGTTCGCATGCGCACCTCGCATCACGCTAGCGCCGCTTTTAGCACGATGTGTTAACGACTATGATAACAATTACCGTTTCGATTATCTTCGTTATCTCTCGATATAGGTCAACGATTCGCTTACGATGAAAGAATCAGGACTCGTAAAACGATGTCATTATTCCAGCGATTCTTCACCATCGCTCATTCATAACTATATCTATTATTTATAATAGTTGCATTCAGAAAACATAATGGTTGAGTGAGTAATTGTTGCCTGACTTCTGATTGGAGTTTTAGATCCATATAATCTAGAATCCATATAAATCTAAGAATATATACTATTGTAATAGTAGCGAGCAATCACTTAATTGTTATATCTTCTAAATGCAGCCAAAGTCGCATTCCTTTAATTGATGGGAATTAATCAATCGTATCTCGCTACGTTTTCTTGAAAATTTCGCAAACGTAACTTGGAAATTTGCGCCGAAAGTTCGATTCATCGGTTCCTTTGAGCATGGAGCGTCTTGTTATTATGCACCTGCATCCCTAATACGTAGTCTCGCTCTATGCACAATGCGTCAGCCACGAGTAAACTACACCGGAACACATGAATACATATATACATTCGTTTATATACGCGTTCACGTACGTACATAGGTACGTTGCGCGTACAGATACGTATAACACTTGCGTGTTTGTATTCACGCTCTCGTCTATTAAACTGATGCACGTGTCATTCAATTCGTACTTGCGATTACCTGACTGATCCGTGCTGCGTGTTTGCGACAGAAATGGAGAGACATTCGCTTCATCCTGCAATCGTTTACACATATTCAGGGACACTGAACTGTCCGATGTCGCGGAAATTTTACGCGACTTGTTCTGTAACAAGTCACTCCTATAATGGTGCATATATTGCTTCTCATGATCAGCTCAGATCAACTTAATACGATAATAAATACATGGAAAGAATGATTTTGTTGAAATATTTAAAAATTTAGCTAGCTATCTGAAAATAATTTTGTTAAATCAAAATAATTGTGCGACATATTTGCTACGAAATTCAAGTATAATGAGCAATGCTACAAAAAATGTTCTAACAACCAGCTTGAGAATCTACATAAATATCTTGACAATTTAACAAAATTATTTTCATCTGTAGCCAAATTTTTAGATACTTCGACAAAACTATTCTCTGCATAAACTGTTCCATATTCACTTTTTTTTCCTTTTTTTTTTTACAGTTTTAAAAGGGAAAATAGGCTACATCTAAAAACAAAACTTTGTTGCTGATCAGTAATGCAAAAATACTTTTCAAAGAGAAAATTATATTATTATATCGCATTGTGCTGAATCTATAAAGAGCAGCGACTGTGCTGTTATTCGGTTATCGGCCTGTGTGATTGTAATTTTCGACATTTAATGTTCATAAATGCTGTTCACGCAAAATCGACTGATGCAAATGCTAAATAAATGTCGACCATCGCATGTCCATATAGCAAGTGCAAAAGTCGTTAATTCCATCTAGGCTACAATTTAAAGCTACCAATTATGCATGAATATAAAATACGACATATTTCTTACGGTATTTTCTTTCAATTTGTTCACGTTATTTCTCTTTTCTCTCGAATGCGCGAGTGTTTTTTCTCGCAAATGTACCGGCCAATTGCACGTAGGTCTGTCTCGACAAGCTTCGAGAGAAAATAAATGTATACGATATCTCTTTGTATCGACAATGCGACCCTGTTGTTCTCATTTCCATGATACTGGAACAGAATTGATCAGAATATACTCGCATCAGAAAATATATGTACTATTGTGAGACCAGCTTGCAAGATAGTATAGTCGTTGTATAGTTTTTCTTTTCTTTCTTGTGGTACATACTACGTGTACACTGAAAAAAAGTATATACTGTAGTATATATACTACATAAAATAGATAATTATATAATCATTACGTATATCGCTCTCAAATGATCAAATTTAAAAAAAAGGAAGCACGTAATTGCAAGTCATTATCCAAAATAAGAAGATTATAGTTGTATGCGCATAGCATTCATAGACGCGGACGTTTAATACAATGACCATCGTCTGATTAGCGTACGTTCATTAACGTATGTAATGAAGAAGAGCACGTTGTTTCGCGAGCAACTACTACGTAATCGCCAACGAGTTTCCGAATTCTAGAAACGTCCGTATCCACAGTCCTTGATACTGAGTTTCGACTTAGCCGAGCATTTCCCGGATACTAATGCGATTTCGCATTACGTGTGTAATGGAAGAACCCATTAAGTGATGTGTGCACCGCATCGCTCGAGTCGACTATATACGATTTTCCCTGAGTATCTTTGATATCGCAGATATTCATAAGCTATTTACAGATTATTACTTTTTCGTACATGTCCTGGGAATTGTACAAACATCGGAATATTCGATTAATGTCTGGCGTAAATTGAGAAAAACGGAGACTCGTACGCTTAAAAGTATGCAGATATGTCCTGTAAATTCGTCTCCCAGAAATATTGTTTGGTACATAGACAGCATGACTAATGCACACCAGTAGAGGATCAATAATTTCATTATGTATTCAACGTCGATACATGTCGGCAATAAATCGCTTTCCACCGAACTATGGTGAATCTGTAAATCTTGTCCAGGTTTCCATATTCTCTAAACGTACAATGCAAAAAATCACGACAACAAACAAGTGGAATCAGAAGGCATTACATTGCCATATTTTGTTGTCATATCATGGAATTCGCCAATTAATCATCGTACCATTCCGAACGGTTCGCGCGATAGTCTGCTTGCAGCGATAACGAACGAATAGGATGAGTAATCATTTTTCTACGCGATGTGTACCTAGGGATGCTTAAATTTAATAGGTTATCGACATTTTTACTGATTCGATAGCAACAAGTGTCGATACTGCTCCGAAACTGTCGATACTTTGTCGTACTTCGCTTATAATAAAGCAAGAACGCACGGTAATGACAAATTAGTAAAAGCTCGAAGAAAATGTGCGGAATATTTCATAATTAATATCTAATCCCCTAAGATCTTGCCAACATTTTTATTCTCTATGTAACATTCTTTATATATTTTAGAACTTTATTTATTTTAAGACTTTATACATATTGTATTATCAATAGTATTATTGTAATACTATTATATCTACCAAGTATAAATACTTCCCTAATATTAAAAATACGATGAAATAAAAATAGCTGAAGAATAATATGGACATTTTATATTATATAATATTTAAATTAATATTATACTTCTTATCATGTTTAATTAAAATATATTCCGATATTATCAGAATATATTATAATTAAATATAATATCATAATATTATATTCTCATGATTAAATGTCAATATTTAATACAATATTCAATGAGATAAGAAAAAGTACACGAAGAAATGCCTTTGTAAATGTTATATATGTCATTCAGCATTCGATATCAGCAAGTAGCTAGAAAAGACAGAGAGATCCTACTATGTTGTAAAACTATGCGATATGCGACAACGAACGATGCAACGAGCAGATATTTCTCCTAACTCTATAAATATGAAATTATATTCGACCCCTCATTGCACATTGACGTCAGATAAAATTTGTACTTTGCCAATATTTACAATTGTCAAAATCATGAACGAGTGCAAATGCTGAATGTGATATCAATGTAATTCGGATATTATCAGGAAAATGATCCAAACATGTCAGTGATTTTTATTTCTTCTTATTTAATTTTGTGCATTATAAGTAGACAAGTACATAATTGCATCTACACCAATGTCTCTCCAAGTAGTAATTATTCCACGAGGCAATGAGTTTCTCTCTTAGCAATTTCGTCATCCGTAACGAAACTCTATGTAGTAGGAGACTGGCTTAATTAAAGTTCGATAGTACGGCAAACAGGAAAGTCAACCATGGTAGGAACTGCTACTTCTCTGCACGAAATAGGGCAAAACCATAAGTGACAGCGAATTGGCCTTCGGCTATGTTTTCGAAACTGTAATATGCTGATGATATTTTAAACTCGACTTAACTTTCTACATTAATATATTATAATATTTATTATGTATGTAGCATGAAGGGATAACAGTGCTGTTTATATTGTATTTATGTGTATATCGCTATTTCAAAAGTAAAGACACAATTAAAAAAAACATGATTTTTTAATTATGAATGAATTAAGTAAACAAAAAGAGTTAAATAATCCTATCAGTTATCAAAATTGAAAACTAATTTCATAAAAAATCATCACAACTCGAAAAAAGTTAAAAAAAATTATTAAATGTTACTCCTCAAAAGGATAGTTTTTAAGGATTGTGGAATGAAAATGATAAAAATGACATGTTAAGATATTTATTCTTTTCGTCAATATTATTGATCAATAATGATTTTTTAATCAATAATTTTCTGTTAAGTTGAAAAATAGTTTGTCTTCTTTTCTGGACAGCTTAATTTTTGTAATTCTCTCATTTTTGAAGTAAGAGACCGACATCCGCGCACAAAAATCAATTATCTCATAGAGTCATTCTTTACAAAAAGTTAATCCTTTTGCTCGATCTAATGATCTCTAGATATTATTCGGAGATAAGAACAAAATGTCCATTTAATTTTCCAGCAGAGAACATTCACGCGAACGGCGACCGGTAATATTCAAAAGATCATCTAACGAGTAACAAAAAATGAACGTCATTAACGTTAATTAGTAAGATGTTGGAAATTTAAGTTTCATAATTACACGGTAATGACATCATGTTATCGATTGCCTGCATGTTGTCGATGATCTCTTAGTTTGTAGACTAAGTTCTGAGGAGACCGATATTTCCCATCCCACAACACACACACACACACACACACACACGCGCGCGCGCGCGCGCGCGCGCACGCACAGTATGGATTTCTACGTAGTTTAAAATAAATTTATCGCACTATTTTTTATGACAATACAATGTCAAGCAGTGGTAGCTCATAAGATGCGGAAATCTCGTAACTGTAAATACCCGCATCTCGTTGTTACGATCGGGAGAGGTACTTTATTTTAATGATTCAGTCAAATGTACACTCAAAAATACTGCGCGTATACGATCTTGTTTTTGAAGCAAATACAATTGCATTCCATACACAAGTATAATTGCAGTTCATAAAAATAAAAAGAAAAATTTTCGAATATTTATCAAATATCTGTCGAATATCTCGCGAATATCTGTCGACAAAAAGGGATTCAATGGAATCATACTGTATTGTCCGTTTTATAATAAGCTCAATGGTTCAACAGCAAACGCCCATTACCTTCATTTCCATTGAAACATTCAGAGCGGAAGAAGAACTAGGCTAACAAAAAGAAGAGAGGGCAGTTATAGATACGGAATGAGGGATGCAGCAACGCGAATCATGACGGCAAGAGAAGGAGACAGAGATAGACAAAAAGCGGGAGGAAGGTGGACGAAAGAGTTATGCCTCTGGTATAGATTAGGAATATTTATGGACCAGTAAATCAGATATATCGCGTCCTCTCTTCCGCGTGTGTCCTCACGCGATGCGAATTCTTTCAAAGTCCTTGCTTGAGAATTTTTTGTTTTAACGCACGATGGCAGAAGGATGACAGCAAAAGGATTAAAAAGACTTGCTTTAAAATTGATTATAATAAAATGGCTAATAAAAACTAATGCACCAAAGAGTAGCCGGTAAAACGAGAGCGCATCAGCGATCTTATCTTGTAAAATGTCTACGTTCTCTTGAAGCAAGATTTTAATTACGCGCGCAACATCGCGTTCTACCTCCTTTTCTTTTTGCTCGACATTCGACTCACTCTTCTCAGGAAAGTTCTCTCGCTTGTCGCGTGCGCGCGCGTTCTTCTCTCGGCTACAGATTCCTATTTCACAGATAACTTCCATAACGTCACGCGCTATCGTGCCCTTTCTCTCACTTTACCTCGCCCCGCTGTCACTGTGTGAAGAAAGCGAAAGAATAAAGCCGAGATAGGATGGAAAAAATAAACGCGAGAAAATCGCAGGGACAAGGCGATGGCGCGAGAGAAGAGTCATGGAAGAAAAGAAATTTCCGTGGCAGGCGGACGAGCAGGTTGATGAGGGACGAAGCGGCAAAGATACAAGGCGGCGAAGAAGAACGCGAGGGAGAAACGAAACGGGTGGGGCAAGCCCGCTTATTATGTAAAGAGGACGTAGCTTTTTTTCTCGCGCGTTTCCGTTCGCTTTATTTCCCATTCAAAAGCTCTTTGAATTAATATTGCATTACGCGATAACGCGCGATCAGTAACATTCGGCTTATTGTACTTGGGGCGTTGTGTGAAATACGCTAATAAAGGTATACGCGCTAATTCGTGCACGCGTGGTGAGTTAGAGTTAACGCGTGTGAGCGTTCTTGGTTCGACGGTAACACAGCTCGCAAAAAATGCTTCAATTTTTTTCTCTCACGATCTGTTAAAAACTGATTTGCAAACCGCGGCTATATGCAAAAATAATTAAAATTTTTTTTTAATTTTAATTTGTTATTTCACCAAACTAACTGATTCTGTGCCTAGCTAAAAAAAAAAAGAGCGACGATAAAAAGAAATTTAAAACTTAGTTAGTTGCCGAAAACGAGAACGTTCGACGGTTGGACAGAGAAACAAACATATAGGAAACTCTTTAAACAATATCATCCGATACGCAATATCCACGCTTGCGGCGAAATCGTATTATCTGCATGCGTGCAAGCGAAAAGGCAAAACAATGCGGTAGCAATGCCAGGTAAATACAGACGATATTCTCATATCCTGCCCGGAATTTGAGTACAAACGTGCAACTGAAATTTAATCCACAAGCTCTTTACCCCAAAAGTCATATATACCAATGCATAATCCGCACAAGTTCGTTACTGACAACAAAAACATCGTGGAATGGATGGTTGTATCCTCGACACTATTTCCAAACTACCGTTAAGAAATGATCGGAGAAAATTGATTGCGTGGAATGAGAACATATAAAACATTCTTTTCATTCCCTTAGAAACGAATGAGGAGAAATATACTCAGTGAATAATATTAAACACAAAGATGGGCAAACGGTTATTCGAATAATAGATAACCAAAAAAGACAAGTAAATAAACTGTCAAACGTAAATATTTTTATTTAATCAACAATATATTTGATTAAACAATTTATTTGCTAAATAATTTAAACAAATCTTTATTAAAATAATTACTTTAATAATACTCATAATATGTACTCGTCATCTATTATTTGTACAAATAATACTGCAGCACAAATAATATTGCATAAATAATACTGTTACTAATACAATATTCAAACGAATAAAGATTGTTTATATATTACAAGTACAGTAATAGTAATATAAGTTACAATAACAGTAATATATAAATAAAATTATTTCATGTTAAAAAGATTTTATTCTCAACACACATATTAGAATATTTAATAAAATTAAATTCAATATACAATATAAAAAGAGTTATACAATATAACTCTTTTTCTGAATGTCTTTCTCTCTGTAAAATTTTCGCATTTAATCTTTACAGAACCGAAAAGCCACTACAGCGTTGAAACAGTATTATATTTTAAGGCAAAAAATACAATGAAAATTACAAATTATAAGAAATCTCATTCAAAAAAATATACAAGAAATTAAAAAATAGACTTCCGCTCTTTAGAGGTTAATGAAAATTCAAGTAGTCCATTAATATTATAATTCCGTTAATTAATAAGGTAAATGTCTCAATAACTAAACTAATAATAATAAGATATACATTATATATTATTATTGATCATTAATTAGTAGCCTTAGAAAAAAAATTAACATCTACATGGTATTTCGTTTTGTATGGTACTTCGATAGCCGCAAAATACTATTATATAAATCTAAAAAAAAAAAAAAGAAAAAAACTTAAGTGAAATTTTATTGATATGATACACATATCGAGTGTACCAATAACTAAACTTCTAACAAAGTTTTAAAATTTTATTTTCTTATGAGCATAAAAAACACATATAGAATAGAATCGGATATTATGAGCACTGTTAATATGAGCATCCTTTATATTTTTGTAATAGTTGGTACTAGTAATGCCAATTGTTGTAAAAAGATGCATCTGTCTTCGCGACATTCCAATATGCTGCGAAGTTTGATCTAAATTGTATATACTTTGAACATTTATCATATTAAATAAATAGATATAATAATAAATAGTTATTTTTTTATTTCTTACGTTTTACCTCTAACTTTGTAAAGTCCGTAATCTGTATTGAAATAAGATATTTTTTTTCTGCGTGTTATTATTTGTAAAGTAAACAATATTGTGCTATTCTAATTTCATAAAGTGACTATTATTGATTTATTAGACACGGGGATTTTTCGAATAAATATGCATGGTCGGATTTTGAGCATTCCTTCCTTATTCCTTATCGTACACTGAAAAAAGAGTCTGGCGAGGAGTCAACCACTATGACAAACAGTGTATATTTCTTTAGAAATATATTGCGACAGTACAATAATAAAACAGGCAATAATAATAAAACAGACAATGCTAGCAGTAGCAATATTAGCAATACGGTAATAATATGCTAGCAATACATAGTAATGTATAGCAATACATTAACAATACTTTACACATTAACATTAACAATACTGGCAATATTGCACGCGCATAATAAGTGGCAATTCATAGAATAACAATATTAATAATATAAGTAATGTTAGTAATAACGTATGTTGCTATAATTAGCAATCACCGTACATTAGTACAGTGCAGGTTGACTTGAATATAATAATAGCTTTAAAATTTGATAATAGATAGCTATTAAATATAGTTACTAAATTGTTACTATTTGGTAATACTAGATATTTGTAAATGTAACGTTATTTTTTGGTTATATTAACCAAACATTTGATTTGTTCTAATATAGTATTTCATATATATATATATA
>NW_017259559.1:26902-36566 GCF_001594045.1 Atta colombica
TATATTATTCCTAAGAATGCTCCTATTAGCCAAAGGATAATATGAGCATTGCACGGGTAATAAAAGCAGCATTTCAACATTTGCATTAAAATAATGAATGTCAATACTAAGATACATAAAACATTAACAAATCTATCAAATCGTACGCATAAGATTTTTATTTTTTTATTCTTCAGTATGCTAGATATATCAAAATGTTTTCTTCAAGTGCTCATAATACCCAATCCTACTCTATGTTTAGAAAAGTTATTATATATAATTTACTATATTTAAACAATTTTGAAAATGTAGCCACTACGTCTTACTCAAGATGGTTAATAAAAACATGACTACGTTAAGAAAAAGACAAAATTTAAAGGAATAATTTTTCGCAATAAGTTGCAACCTTTATATGTTTTTTATTACTTATTTTGACATAAAATCTTTCATTTCTTCTTTTCAGTTGCTGTTATATTAATAAATATATTATTAACTTTTTAATCATCGATCATATCTAGTTATTTAGAGATATTTTCTTAATTAAGGTTAATCACTCTTTTTAAATTAGCCTAAAGTTTTATAACTTTTTTAATTTCCGAATTGGGAAATTCCTTATAATTGTAACAATGCGAAAAGAAAATAATGCGAACAATATAAATAACAAATAATGTCTAAAATACGAATTATGAATAATACAAATAATAAGTAATACAAATATTAAATATAAAATTTTATTTAAATAATAAATTGAATAAAAAATTATTCGAATAATGCCCAATTTTGATTAAATAAGATTCTCATGCACGTTGACCGACGGTCTAATATATCTTGTAAAGGATCTGGTGCGAAACTAATGCGATTGTGCCTAATGCGATACTGGATCGATGGCGATGGTCTAGTGATTAAACGTAACTTGATGCGGGTTTCTGCAGCGAAGAGTGGCACCTATCAATCGATTCTGATCGCCTCGAATACGATCCTTCTAATAGTTAATTACTATCTTTCATGATGCACGTACGCTCCGAATTTCTCTTTCCCGAGAAACATTCCCGAGTAACATGTGCAATTTATACGTTTGCTTATTTTGATGATGATGCTCTTATCTAATGCTTGAATATACTCCGCTTTTATCACGTAATAAATTTGTGGCGATATCTCTTACTACACTCGATCTATATTAGCGTATCTCGCGAACAGACACACGTGTGTACGTCGCGCACGCCAGCTTGTTCCAGAACGATTTGTTACATAGTGCCGAGTAATTTCACGTCAGATTCATCGTTGCGTCCGCAAGAATCGATCTATATGGAAACTAACCTCAGTTTCAGACGTCCAATCATCGTGCGCACAATGCATGGCGCGACTGGATAATTTTTTCGTACCATATCTATTACATGATATAGCAAAAGATATATGTTTCCATAAGCTTCTTACTTGGCTATTTTCTCGCCGAACTTTACAAAAAATTATTGGTTTTAGATCCTGCAAAATTCAGAATCTACTCTCGGTTCTGCGATGGAACTTCAAACCGACATTAATCCCAGCATTTTCATCGCGTTCGTCGCCATTGTCATCGTTAGCACCAACCACCGACAGTACCATCGGGTAACGTCAAAGAGAACCCTTCTAACGGCCAGCGTTCATCGATCTGTTCATTAACGACCTAATTAGCCACACGGCCTGATTACTCAACCTCGAACCATCAGTCGAAGTTTGCCGACGAAGCGGCCGCGTGACACGCGATGCTGGCGTCGTTAAGGAACGCGGATGAGTAACTCTCATGAAAAGAGGTGAATCGGTTGATTTGGATCGTCGCTCTTCGGACATATCATTATCGGGGATATTGCAGGCCGTCGGATATTCCAATTATCTCCCTCTCTATTTCTCTCCATCCGCTGCAGGATATTTCATTATTAGAAAGTCTGTTCGACACTCGAGTTCTTATCCCTTGAAAATACTTCGTTATTAGAAACTCTTCCTCCCAGATGTTCGAATAACTTATTCTCCGCCTACACAGGAACATGCAAATTATCTTCCATCGGTATAACTTAGGAAAAGAACTTTGAATCTGGAAAGGCGTTAAATCATCTTGAACCCTTAAACCGGATAATATGATCCAGTCGGCAATGCAATGAGCATTACGCCCCACACACACACACACACACACACACACACACACACACATACACACACACGCGCGCGCGCGCACATATTTAAGAAAGTGATTTAATTTTGAGGATCTTGCAAGAGATGGCATTAATGTCAGTGTCAAAGACATTCCAATCATAGCTATTATTTCTTAATCTCATGATATTTAGACGTTCACAACTAACAATTGCTAACAATACGCAAATATCGTGTTTATATCATTTTAAAATAGAGATTCTTAAACAGCATTTTCAACATGCGTTATTTTTATTTTTTAATCAGAGGAAAATGATCAAGATCATAGAAACTTATGTTGATGTTTCTCAAGTAATGTAAATATTAGTTCTGTCGATTCAAAAGTGATGAATTCAATGTCAACGGCAAAAGTTGGAAAATGCAGATTTGCAAGCATTATTAGGACGAAAATCCAGCATAATTCACGCCAGAAAATTAAATGTTGATCGATTGATAACAATTATTAAACGTTTATGTGATATTGTTTAAATAAATCAGTTTTTGAGAAAAAAATCCTCAAAATGAAATCATACTCCTAATATATAAGCGTAATATTATAGTCTGTCATTTTCTAAATAAACGTATTTGTTAGACTTAACCTCATATTTGCGACGACATAAAAGGAATCGTATGAAATAATATCCCTTTAGTAGATCCACTGATACAGAAAATGGGCTGTATTTGTTCCTGAACAAAGAAATCAATAAAAGTATCGGAAAAACATTGTACCGATAACGTCGTGCGTTGCTTACAAACACTCTTTCTCCGCATTTTCTCATATCCAACAATTTTACATCAACCGAAAGCAAGTATATATATTTCTCATGAATACTGGTCCCACGAGGCTATTAATACCACTTG
This sequence comes from Atta colombica, assembly GCF_001594045.1. NCBI lineage: Eukaryota > Metazoa > Arthropoda > Insecta > Hymenoptera > Formicidae > Atta > Atta colombica. The sequence continues at coordinate 29,906 of NW_017259559.1, forward strand.
TAGACTCCCTCAACAATTGCATCCGTCCTTGTATTTTAATATTGATAATGTCTTTATAACAATTTCATAGATATTTACGAATAATATCCCCCATTTCCCTCGCTTTTCAAATATGTTCCGCGATTACGCTTTTAAAGCGAAACGGTCTGTAATTTCATGGCAAACACTTTCCACACATAACATTTCCAACATACTGAATTTACAGGTCAATTTTGTGGTTGAATCAACTCTATTAATCGTCTTGGAAATATGGAATATGAATTGACCGGAATGAAATATATTTACGTGTATAGTAAATCATAATCAGTATATAGTAAATCATCATCAATAAAATACGCAATAATATTTTTAAAGCCCGTCATATTCATCCCATGCATCCCTTCCATTTGAAAATTCATCTAATGGGGACGCTAATTGCGCAGCGATGTTAATTTATTATGATGTAACTACTACCAGATGCTCGTCGTTATGCTAGAGATATGGCACGAAAGCTTTTACCAGAAAATGCTTCGCTTGCAACATTGGTTTCTAGCGAATCGATTTTTGTGAAGCGCAAATGCTTTGTCAGATCGATAATAATATTATAGGATTACGTTTTCTCCAAGTACAAAAATCTAAATTAATTTTCTTATATGCATATATATATATATATACACACAAGCTAGCAATGTTATACGATAATAACTGAAAGATAGATATCTTTATATATTAACTTTGCGCGATTTAAATTATTTTTCAATTAATATTATTTTTCGCAATAAAATTATTTATAGATTTAAGATTCTTGTTAACATTTAATTATTAATATTCTTATAAAGATGCTTATTTACATTAAAATTATTTAATTTATCGACTTAATAAATAATTATTATTCTGGTTCTACTCATGATTGTGTTTCTAGACTGAAAAGATTTCGACGTGCAGATTGCACAGAATCAGATCTTATAAATTCATTTATAAATAAATATTTAATTGTAAGATCCGCTTTGGCCGAATATAAGAATTTTCTTATCTTAGATTTTTTAACTAACTTTAAAAATTCTATCGGAAAGAGTCATATTACGAGCTAACAAATAGGTCAAGTAAACTTTAATTGCGTCGGAAAAAATTAAAAGGATATAAATGATCCTAATTGAGCGAAAAGCGCATATTAATCTGGTAAATATAATTTTTTATTTCTATCTCTCGGCATTTTTATAGGTCAATGATGAAACGATATTTATAACGTTTTTCCCTCGTGTCCCAATACGAGCCTCGCCCACAATTTTCGCAGGCAAAATATTACTGCCGCGGAAACACGCTCGTAAATATTAGTTTTATATATCGAACTGTTCGTCGAAACCCAAAAATTTCCTGCTACCTATACCGCAATTTTCGAAGGCTATCAAATAATCGGTCCATTGTTAAACATCATAAGCTGCAGTAATAAACATTGATATGACTCGATTTATCGCTTTAAATATTTTTACTGCAAAACTGTCTCATCTTTTTGTTTTCATTTGCCTCTGTGCAAAGGCTAAATTGTTCAATGTAATCACTGCTATTATAAAATACTTTTATGAAGTTAATCCAACTTCTACAAAATTTTAAAAATTATTAGAGTTTCTAATGCTTTCCCAAAGATTCCACAGAATCAAAGGTTAACTCCATTATTTTCCGGACTTAATTTTTGGAGGTACTTCGAGCAGACTTTTTCGAGAAACTTTTCTAAAACTGTTAAACTATTTGAAATCCTAGAATTCGAAAACGAATTGCAGTTTTTAATGAAGAGTGTCGTGTGCACGAGAGAGAAAAGTTAAACTCCTGGTTTTTCAAGTGATGCTTTCATTGCTTTAAACACAAAACTTTTTCTAAAATCAATACAGAAGTTCAAGACTATTGGAGAGGTACTATTCTTCCTTTTTTTTTTTTAATTTTGAGAAAGCAAAACTAACTTTGCAAAATTTCATAAGACTGCTGATCCGATTACGTCAAGCCATGACAAAAATGACATATTTTGCGCCATGCGCTTCTAGAATTAATAGAGCGAGATACATCGAGCCCGATCGAGGCGAATCCATAATTTCCAGAATCGGAAAATAATTTATAGTCGGACGATGCTACGAATAAAAAATAGAGGAAGAGAATCGAACCATTGCTCGTGGACGGATATGTTCTGATAAGATCTCAATGGTCACCATTTCGCGCGGAAGCTTTCTTCTTGTCTGATGTTAGAGTACTTCTCCGCTGAGTACGGCTCGCAAATTAAATTAACGACGCCAATTCGCAATGTATCACCTCACAGTCGTTTCTTCGTTTACGTCGCGATAACGATCACAACGTTTCTGTATTACCAAAATGATTTTGCATCCACCTAGCTTCTATTAGCACGATTGCCATTGTTAAAATCGTCGTTCTTCTTATTAGCATAAATTGGAAAATGTACGACTTCGAGCGTACAAAATATGCACATATATTATGATATGCAAATTGTTTAATAATTTCGTATTATATAACAAGGGTAATATAATATAAAAGGATATAAAATATTATATACTTTATAAAATACAATAAAAATAATGTAATAATATAAAATAGAAAATATTGTATATTTCATATTACATGAACGAAATATTCGTATCGAAAAAAAATCATGTGGAGAGAGGTGAATAATATACTGTACTACACGAGGAACTGGCTGCACGATTGCGCTATATATTCAGAACGTACGTTATGATGTGCGAGCTGCTCTATGAGATCTAACGCAACATTATTTCGCGTAAAACGTTTTACCAGATACAGAATATATATCTGTACACGTGGTAAAAGATTGAAAATAAAAAAAATCTGTCAAGGTTGGCAGTATTTTAATTAGTTAGATGTGACATACGGTCCCGCGCGGTGTTGTAATGGAAAAAAAGCGCAATATTTGATACATTACGGAAGAACGTGTGTAACTGAATCTCCATTTTACAAAATAACCTCATGAATATATGACAGCTGTTTGGAAGCTGTTTCAGCGATTCGCGTCGCAGCAATTTTTTTCTGGATTAAATTAAGCAACCCTGCATAGAAATAAGTTCATATTATTTATCCGATTTTATAATTAGATAGAATGTATTATATATCTGAACGTTGCGGAATCCAATAATGGAATAACTGACGCAAATTATATAATAAAAAAGTTAAAGATGTATCGCGCTTTATTACCCTTATAAAAATTCAGTTTAACACCGGTTAATTTAATACTGGAAATTATTTCTTTTGAATATTAAAAGCACTAAACAATAGTGTTTTTTGTACTGAAAATAAATAATTAATTAAGCACTGAACAATAGTGCTTTTAATACCTAAAATAAATAATTAATCACTACTTCACAGTGTTAAATTTCTGTAATGATATCTTACTCAACTATCCAAAATGTTTTATTAGCAAATTTATTCATGCTCCTCTTTCTTTCCCGAAAAAAGAGGAGAAGTTAAAAAATTCCAACGTCAAGTGATAGCCGATATTCTTGTGAACAGGCGCAAGTTCCGCTTTCAAAGTAGATTTCACGCGTTCCTACTCACATTAACGTAAACGGATTAACTCGTTTCGGTCGCGAGGTTGGACTTTCGTGCGAACGATTAAATCTCGCACGAAACGGGAGTAGGAAATGAGGAGAAGGGCAAGTACAAGTGAACGAGAAGGTAAAGGGGACAAAGAAGAACGGAGTGTTGCGAGATAGAGACTGCTGGTTACAAGGCTAGAACCAGGACGAAGAACGGCACGAACGGAAGGGGAGACAAAGTGCGACGCGCGACTACCTTCGGGCGTTTCGAGGATAATTTGCATTATTCGCGTGGAAAGTTTCTCCCTTGGCGCGTTAATGGGTCTCTGGGACCCGAGATTCGGATATACCATTTTCTTTTTCTCTTCTTCCGTTCCTACCGCCGGAACAAGCGGAAAAGAAGTGAAAATACGAATCGCCGTGAGTATCCTCTATTTTGTCATTAACGACGGTATAGGGTAATGGATAATGGCTCTTTGCATCGAAAGGCAGTATCGGGGGAAGAAACTTGGAGAATTTATAGTTCCTGTTCATTAATTTTTATCTAACCGTATAAAATTAAGTGTGCATACGCGATAAGCTACCTTACATTTTTAAATAAAATTTACGGATTCGAATAAAAAGCTTCAAATAAGAAAAAAGTAAAAGAATGAAATTCTTTTGATAAATCGAGACTTGTTTTTTCTAATCTTTTTAATTTAAACTCCTTCATTCATAAATTTCGATAAAATAGTTGCAATACATAGGATAAAAGCACTAGATGTACTAATTTCGGATCACTCTTTATATTTAAATAATTATAGTATTTTCCATTAAATGGTACATATCACAAGATTCTTTAGCATTTGTTTAATCTCTTTCAAGTATCAATTGAATTTAATTTGTTAGGAACAGCGCTACACATTTTATTGATGTCGTTAACTAATTAAATTTGCGCGTTTGACTAACGTATGTATCTTTAAAAATTCATTCAAAGTATAATAAAAATTGCCTTATGGTATTTATAGTAGTAAATAACATTAGATTTCAGAGAAAAATCAACGTTATGCTCAATTGAGATTAAATGTGTCCGCGGATATTGTTTAATCACTATGTTATAATGATACTTTTATTGTGTAAATTTATTATAAAAATGTTTAAAAACTTGTCAAATCTTACAAATGATACCATCTCGAAAAAATTATTTGTTTTAAGTAATTAAAATAGAATAATATACATATCTATATGCGAAAAGTATTGCTATTCATAATTTAATTGTTTTTTATTGCTAAACGTTCATTTTTCATTAATTTTTTTTAATTATCATTGATTTTTAATTGTTATTAATTTTAAATAAACTTGAATATGTTAAGATTGCATCACAATTAGACAACTTTAAAACTAGATGTGAATCATCATTTATAATTTCATTATATATATTACGGTATGCCTACGGAAATCATCTTTTATGATTCTTATGGGATGTAGTAACGCCACTAAAAAGGATAAAGCATTTAGTGAATTAGTACGCAGAGTCCGCAATTAATACGTAGAGTCTAATATTGTATATAATTGTCATTTACTTTATAATAAACGATAATAAAGTGGTAATAAAATCATCCATAATGTAATTTTTATGATCAATCATGATTATTAAATATTTTATTAATTATTTGATACTATTCTGGATAAAAATTTTTGAATTTTTTTTTGAAGAATGATCCACAACTAGTTTTATATACCTAATAATAATTAAGATATAATCGTATCATCAATTTTTTTCAATGCGTTACAAAGGAGGTTGCCATACGATTATCTTTGTTATTAACATAGAAGATACGAAAAACTCTTTATAATTTTTGTAATTATTTGAGAAATATACACACACTAACGTATCGGTTAACAGTTAATCTCAGGCTAAAAGTTAAACTCCTTAATCTGACAGTATAAAGCCGTGCCCTCAGATAAACTTTGCTTCTTCGACCTCGCGCTTACACTGAATGGCCTGATCTCAAGGGGGCACATTTTTATGTAAATTTAATGGCTTTACCAGTGTAACAAGGGAATCAACTTGCGCTTTTGAGCAAGAATGTAATACGACCGAAGACATTGTTAATATATATAACTCTCTGCTTTAGATTCTTCTATAAAGTTATATAAGAAATCGTATCGAGCATAAAATTTATTCGATGATAAGATTCTTGATCAAACGCGACTTATGCAGAAATCCTTCTCATCACTCTTGTCACTTCCTTCAATTACGGATTTGTTTCGAATTTTTCTAAATAATAAAATTCCTTACGTTTTATTACACTAAAAGAAAAGTTTTCAGTATTTTTGACTATAATTACATGTTATTACCATAATTAGTTATTACTAATAATGTCAATGATAACTATAATTCTATGTATCTATAATTTTATTCAAAATATATACAGTTAATGATATTTAATGGAAATGACTAAATGATAGTTATTATTAAAAATAATTACAATTATTAATTAACTATAATTCATAGTCATTTTTTTTCTTTAACAACTATATAAATTATTTAATATTATATATTAAAATAAAAATTATAGTTTCATGACTCCAAGAATTAGTCAAAAATAAATAAATTGTTTATAAGAGTCTCTGCGATTGTTAGCGGATGAATAATATATTTGTAAAAATATAATAAACAGTTAGAATGTACTTACCAACGAAGTTAACTGCAAACGTTAACTTTTTGGATTTGAGTTCTTTTCAATATGGAAATCAAGTACTTTTTTGTACTTGACCACTTTCCACCTTGAAAAGTATTCAAATCCAGAATCAAAATGTTTGCAGCAAACTTCGTAACTTACATTCTAATTATTTGCAAATTATATTTTATCGCCTTTTAAAAATACATTATTTACGCACTAATGCATCATCGCACTATATCGCAAAGACTTATGTAGGCAATTCACTTACATTTCATGTATACAAAATTTAGTTGTCCTAAAAAATAATTATAAAAATAACTACTATAAATTATAGTAGATCACAACCATTTTTCTAGTAATAATACTTACAATATATTTGTATACTTATTATTATTATATATTTGTATATTTTATAATAATTTTCAGTGCTATATATTGATAGAATATATATATATATATATATAT
>NW_017259559.1:36666-47245 GCF_001594045.1 Atta colombica
CATATAGTTATTACTAATATTATAGCAGTAATAATTATAATAAAATATAATTATAGTCATAAATATCAAAAATTTTTCTTTTAATAAATTAAGTATTGTTGAAAAAAGTGATTGATACATAAATCATTTTTCTGCAAGATCGTACACGAATATATTAAAGTATATTCTTATTTCAAGGATAAAGTTTTATGTCATATAATCCTTATTCAATACATCATAAAATAGTTCAATCGCTAGAACATCGTATAAAATAAGTCGGCTATGCATATATGTGCGTAGAGATTCAACGGGAAACTTTTTCATTTCTTTGAATATCGACAGAACCAGCGGTTCTCCCTAGATCTAATAACATTAAATTACAAGAAATCAAGAGTAGATTGCGACGCATTCGAGAACGCTTCCTGATCCTCTTAGAACGAGCATCCGAAAGAACGTCGGAAGGGTCGCGAGACGGATCCTTCAAGAACCAACATAATCGAATCGGTACGACAGCAATAAGCATTCCAAATGGTTCCTTCATTCGATATATCGATTGACCTAGCCGATTTCTATTGAGAAACGCGGAGCGAAAACTCGGAATGCTATTGTAAAGAAGCAAATGCAGAACAAGCATTATCGAGGAGACGCGAAAGGGCGGCTGATTAATTGTGCTTGTATATAGCCGCTTCAGGATTGATGTGAGATTTTTACAGAAAGAACGATTTTACTGAATCTAATGGTAAATTCGATTGGGAATACTAGTGCGCACTGGTGCATATTAAAGCCATTGTTGTATTGATTTAATTTGAGTATAAAAGTGAAATATAAGAATTTCGAATTATAAAATAAATATTTTACCTCTCTCTAATAGTACGATAAAATGTATTGAGTATTTCAGGATTTAATCGATTTCTACGTGTATAAATATATCTTTACATTTTTTTTTGACGGATTTAATATACACCAGTGCATCCAATCGAATTCGCTACAAGAACTTAGTTAGATACTGAAAATAATTTCATTGAATCATTAAAATAATTGTGCCAGAAATTCAAGTATGACAATCAATGCTGCAGAAAATTTGGACATTCTGACGCCCAACTGAAAAGTCCTACATAATTATTTTGATGATTCAACAAAATTATTTTCAGCTCTGTATTTAGCTAAATTTTTAGATAAACTTTAAATCATTCTTTCCGTATTGCAATAAAATTACATAACGATTATTAGCATATATCAAAAATATTGGCATTGTTAAAATAGAATAAAAAGTCAAATGACAATCGTGAATGGTGACAACAAAAAATAGATGTTTTGCGAAAATAATAGGAAATTCAAATTTAAAAGATTGTGTTATTATTACATGTTATTGGTGAGCTGAGATAACAAGCAAGAAGAACATTCTCGTTTCATCAGAGCGAGAGCACCTTCATGTTAAATATATGGCTTATCATATCCCGTTACGTCGTATCGTTGCGGTATCGCTCCCTCGCTAGCTCGATTCGCGATTTGCCAGAACATAAATAGGCTACATGCGAATACCGCAAGTACCAGCGACTGCGCCCGACATCCACGGGAAATCACTCTCAAAGGTATAACGTAGCAATTCTGGATCCGCGGTCGATAACTGCGCGCGATATGGTGGCTCAATTACAGCGGCTACGAACTTTCGCCCCAAGACGACATTTCGTAACAACTTACGAGCGTATCGAGGGTAAGAGAGCCAGCCAGTACTGTAGCGACAGAGAATTCGTGCAGCTCTTGGCAGCGCAGCGCGATGTGGGATATGGAGATGTCACGGAAAGGGTAACGATGACGAAAACGGAGAAGCAAGGAGATGAAGGAAGATCTTTCCCTAGGATGAAGCCAAGAGACGCATAGGCACGAGCGCGTTATTCATTCCATCTATTGTGCCACCCCATTAAACATTCGTTGTCGTGTATAACTATTATAAGGAGGATGATAATCTCGCGAGATGCAGTAAACACTGGCGAGTTAAACGAGTGCGCAGATTGCGCCTCTCCTAGAATGTCGCAGTAGAGAAGGAGGAGACGGTGAAGACAAGTATAAACGTTTCACCGCCACGAGTAATGCTCGCGGGCGTGGAAAGTAATTTAAGGAGCGATCAAGCTGTCGCCAGCAATGCAGCTTACATTCAGAGCGGCCAACTCGAGAAAGGAGATAACCAGACGGAGATCGTATACATATTTCCCTACGAATAAATCGACGGTACTGAGGGTAATAAGCCATTCCTACGCGAGGTGGAATTCACGCGGAATATCCATTGCGCGAGATCACTGAGTACGCTTAAAGTTATGAGTACCTGAAAAGTCGTATCATTCGGGTATAATTCCGACGAACGTGAATATCAAATCCGCGATTAAGAAACGTTCGCGTATTTCAAGCAGTCGAGAAAGAAGAAGAGATTACCGGAATCAAAACTATACGATGAAATCGACGGTAATAACAGAAACGTCGAGGAGAATCTGACCCGAGTGTTTAACTGTAACTTCTGGCGCCGAGCGCTGCGAGATAGGTACGCGAACACTTTACAATTTATATGTACAGCCTTGTAACATGGGCCCTTCCTTAAGGCCCTCCAGCCACGCGATTTCTCTCTCCACAAGATTTACTGGTAAAGTTGTTACTTCTCTGCCATAAAATATTTAATTAGTTGTCTTAATGCCACTTATTTCTTGCGCGCGCTACCTACTACTTGTTTCTCCCGACTCGCCAAACTTTCGTAAGATACAACGAGGCTACTAAAATATACAACGTGCTAAAAAGGAATAATTAATGTCTCTTCGGTCACATTAATATGTTACTGTATTTTATTGTTATTGTTACAAACTTTTACATTCGTTTCTTCTTTAAGATTTCTTATTTCGTGTCGACCTCGTAGCTGCAATTAAACGCTTTAATCAATTAAACAATTGATCAATTCATATGATTTGTCAATTTCGGAGAATATCATGTTCTGTCGGCATGCACAAATCGAGAATATCATTACCGATACATCACTATACAATTACTATAATCGTTCGGAAGGTTAAAATGCAAATATTGCCGCGAGGCATGTCGCGACATGTATCATATCTAGCGAAATAGCAACATATATCGGTCCATTGCGCTGAATGCGATTGCGCTGTTACGAAATGTGCATGAAATAATCAATTCAGAATAATGTTTTGCGTTATCAAAGGTAAGGTGATGATTAGAACGAAATCGCTGCAGTGGGCAACCATGAGAACGTCGTTGCAACACTGATTGGAATTTAGTATAGAGCGATAGAGACTAGTAACGTTTCTCGCTTCTCCAATTAAGCTACCCGGATGTAAATCGAGTTAAGGGAGTCCTGTAGCGCGTCGTCGACGGGATTCATTCGTTGAGGAAACACGAACGGCAATTCATTGTTGAGGAAACCCCTTAACGTTAGCGGAGATCTTTAAATTAACGTCACATCGTGAAACACTAGCGCGTTGCACGTAGATGTAAAATAATAAAATATGAAATCAGCCGCACACGTCGAAATGAATTGATCCATTTGAATCTCAATTATAGCATATCAATTACGAAAATTGGATGCGACAAAAATTGGGCGTCACGAAGATTAAGCTCGTCGAGATTAAGCAGACGTAAAACGCGACTCCTCAAGGAGTAGTAGACGCATCCCGGCGGATAAAAACTCATCAAAGTTCGCGCCAGCCAGCAAACTAATGCCATTAGAAGTAATTTATCATTTAAAAGTGACCCGTTCTTGCATGCCACGCTCAGCAAGCTGCGACATATGCGGTATTAACTTTCTTATGACGGGATCCTCTTGACCCGTTTTCACCTTACGTGGTGCACAAGCGTGGCATCCCGTGCATGCAAGTTGGCTAGGCTCACGTCACGTACGTACGTAACGACCATATTATAATACAGGCATTTATCTGACACCCCATCTCCCTGCTCGAAATAAGCCGTATTCGTAATTCCCTCCTAATTATCCGAAAATACAGTTATTGTAGCGTTAATATTCGTGGAAAGAAATAATTGATCACTTGAAATTTATTGTTCAATTGAGCGATATTCGTTTTTAGTTTAGCCGACTACTGTTTCGCTGGTGTATCCACTCTATCAGATGCATAAAGAAACAATTGCGCAACGGTTATATGCAATGAATAAATTCAATCTGTTCACGATATCCGTCGGTGTTATTACACGCTTCTGTTCTACTGAAACGAATGGCTCTCACAAATCTCAGTTATTAATGCAGATAGAAAAGTGTTTCTTCTCTAATGTGGAGACGTGAAAATGCAAATCACGAGATATTATACGGGATATCTCGTCTTAGTTTCCGCACTAAAATGTTTTCACGAGAAGGAGGAATGTAATGAAAATCAGGATGAGCGATAAAACCAGGTCTGCTAAGGTGTGAACTTATTTTAACAGACGTGATATTGTAAAATCGCAATTGCATCGCATTTTATATCCTATAACTATCAAGGAGCGAATATTTTGCTGTTATTAGTAATATAAATAACAGTAATCAAAGTAAACGTTATCATCATAATAGTTATGCCTTATGACAAAATATAGTGAATCGAATGTCCAATTGATCAATTTGTACCTCCCTCATATGTAATTCATTCCAAACAAAGCATATAAATAGAATAATGATCGAAATTATATTTAATATAATTATATGTGATTACTAATTACATTTGGAATTATATTGGAATTATATTCAACAGAATTTTCTATAACTTTATAACTGTTTACAATATGCTGTTTACTGTTTGCGTAAAGCACAGATACGTAAGCAACGTAATAAAATTTTAAATTAAATTTAATTTAATTAACTGTCCCCTTCATCCCCCGATGAAATTCTACAATGAGTATGCAAGAATGTGATTATATAAATGATAAGGTACTAACAATACTAGAGTTATTATCCCTATTACTGTGTCTACCACTATTATATGCTTTTACTTAAATAAGCTATAAAAAAAGCACAAATAAATACAATGAAGTATTCTTTATCAAGTTAAATTATTAAAATGTATACAATATGAAAGATAATATTAAAATACGAAAAATAACAGCATTGCGTTATGGGTACATTGAAATTGCAAATATAAAAGTTAAAATAATAATTTATGTAATATTAACTTGAACAATTAGTTTATATCTACTATCTGTTTTAGTAGTTGAATCAAATTTGCGGATAGGCACATAAATTGGAGACACGTTAATAAAGCCATCGCCCTTTAGAGAAGCACACTAATAGTAATAAGAATATTTTTTTATTTTTAAATAAAAAATAATATAACATCTTTAGATTAAAAAATATTATAAGAAAAAGAAATATTTAAAAATATTGACTTCAAACAAACAAAATTAAAGCTTATAAAAAAATATTTGATAATTAATTCATTAATAAGTAAATTGATTCAAAGATTATATAATAAGGACAGAGATCCCACAAAAAAACGATTTTATCGAAGTATTTAAAAATTTAGCTATGTAGAAGTCTGAAAATAATTTTGTTGAACTATTAAAATAATTATGCAGAATGCTTGAGCTGGTTGCTAGATAATTAAAATTGTTTACAACATTGCTCATCATGCTCAAATTTCCTATATAATTATTTTGTTGGTCTAACAAAATTAATTTTAAATATGTACATATCTAGCTAAATTTTTAAATTTTTCGTCAAAATTGTTCTTTTCGTTTACTGCTACATAGCCTACCAGAAACGAATCAGAACAGTTGAATTATAATAAGACAATATATTACGCATAACTAGAATACAATGAAAATACTTATACACTTAAGTTAGGCATTAAGTTGCCTAACTTAAGTTGCCTAACGAAGTTTCTCATATTATACATGAGAAATATATGAAGCTAACGAATAAGATGAGAGAGAAAATAATACGAGAAATGGCTGCAATATCTGATGCAGATAAATCTCTCTACGAATGTAATTAATACGAAATACGTACGCAGTTTCCATCAAATCTATGCACTGACGAATAATCGCTCGGCGAATAAAATTAATGTGTTGAAATGCTTCCTTAAATCGAGTGCAAATTAAAAGCATTGGAACGATCAGGAAACGGTCCCTCGAGCTCGTTACATGCACGCAGGATAATTACATGCGATTACACATCTAATGGCACGTTGAAGTATGTGGTGTTATCGGAAAATATGTAAATCAGTGTTATCGATTCACACAGGCAACGCAAACGCGCTAATAAACTGCGCGTACAAGCATAATAATTATCGATCGATTGCTATTGATATACTTACTTCCTTGTACAACGGCACTATAAGTGACTCCGCACTTTGAATTTTCTCCTTTTATTTCTTCCCGCCGTTCTATTTTTTCTCTCTTTTTCGCTGAACTCCGTCTATTTTTCTTCATGCAGCTTCACTGAAACCGGTTTTGTCAAAAATCACAGCTCTCCCTTTTATTGACACTTTTCGTCGCGAAGAGAAGAGTCTCGCAGTTAGAGGCTAACACGACTGTACGTCTCACCCTCTATTTTTCTTCATTGCTTAAACGGTTAAATCGTACGATTATCTATTTCCGCCGAAATCACACTTACGATTCACTCGCGCGAAACGCTACCATCGTCGAAACAGAATCTACTCCGCGGCAGCGCCAAGCATTTCAGAATATTGCTTCAAGTAGCAATGGTCATTCACGGTTGATCAGAGAACGCGTATCCTGTTGGACTCCGCAATACATCTGTGGTGTGCTACAAGAGAGTATCGCTCAACCGGGAGTAATTCGCATGGAATCACAGTTCGCGATGTGTCGAAACAATTTCTGCGCACCACCAATCTGTAATTTCGAACGTGCACGTCAGTCGCTTCGAACGGCTCGAGAATTTGGTACGCGATCGTCTTTTAAATTTCGTCAAACAAATTATTATATTTTTATTTTATCTGAAAATTATTACGAAAGAGAGAAACTCCTTTATAGATATGCTTCGTGCAATATTGGGACTAAAAGAGGAAGTTATATAATCGTATATACACATTTTAGTGTATTTACAAAAAGATAATAGTCGAACTAGATAACAAATAGAGAGGAAATTTCTCCATCTATCCAGTTACGTAAGTGGTAGTCCTCGCTTACTTCTAAACGGCCCAGAGCACGTTAAACGTTCTGAGAGCTAGCTGCATTGATGGTTGTTTACAACATCAACGCTTTACAAACACATACCTAGTAGCTCTAACTGTTACCGGAACTAACTTGGAACGAATCGAGTTAAATTGGGTATTGTAAAAATGCAAAAGTTTTCGACATCATCAGGTCGGCAATCAATCGAAAATCTCCGAGTAAATATATACTTCTTTGTCGATATTATAATCATGCGGAATTTAAATAACAGATCAGTTTCTATCGCTTCGAGTAAAAAAATTCACAGCTCTCGGCGGAAGTCATAAAAAATCTATCGCCGTCTGCTGCAGAAAAATTCTGCATTCGTAATGTCAATTCCATCGCACAATCGATGACGCGAATCACGTCATGAAGCCCATACGATCTCTTTTTCTCTTTCGCGTAATTTCGTGTGCATTTTTCGTTTCTCCTTTTTTCTATCTATCTCCCCTTTGTCCTTCGGATGGATCAGGTAATGCCTCGAAGGGCGGGACCGGACGTGTCCTACTTTTACCGGCGTATAGTTTTTAATCCGAAACTAACAACGTGACACGAGTTAACTGTGCGGTAAGATTACGTACGCGATGTCACACGCCGAAAGAAAACTCGCATGTTCGTCGCCGGAAATTTTAATCGTGATGACCGATCATCTTTTATACTCATTTATTCTCACATTATAAATCATTTCACGATAAGTTAATAATTACATCCAATTTTGCAATTCATACTGCACATGATGAACGTGATATGCTATGGCACGTAAGATTTCACGAAAAAAATTCATCGGACATAATAATCTGATAAAAGTAATAAACTCGTTGAATTTGAAAATGACGGAAAGAAATTCTCTCCTAACCATTTGCTTTTCTATCACTTTTTTAAAAACATGATTACCCGTGTCATACTCGTTACGTATAAATGAAGACAGAAAATAAGAAAGGTATTCGACCTACTGCGTGCTTTCGATTTCTACAATCACTCTACGAATCGCAGCAACCGATACGCGAAAGTAATTAGTTCGAGATTGCGTGCACGCGCGGTTTACTTCCTCTTATTCTCTGTCTCTTTCTCTCGTGCACGATCACATGTCGCCGACAGACCTGGAGGTTCGAAGCACTAAAGTTTCACGATGATTCATCGAGGATTCACCCGAGTGCACCGTTTTTTCAAATTTTTTGCCCCGACTCTCCGAACGGCGTGCGACACGAGTCACTTTCACAGTGCCGCTTCAAACTAAATAAATTCGCACCAAGATAATGTTTACTTGCGCGAAGACATTTATTTATTCGCCGACACGACGTGAAATATGCAAAGATGCAACCGGCAACGCGACTGGGGCAACCGAACAGGGGCGGCTTTTATAAAAAAATGCTGCGCGCTCGAAAAAAAAAACACGTCCACTCGCCCGCTCAAGTTCTTATGAATCTTTCCGTAGGAATGCTCGGCTCTCGCCCGCTGCTCGTTAGGGCTTCGCCAATGGACTGCCAGGCGCCGCGGCAAAAGCTACGGCGCAACACACCGACGCATCCACCCCCTACGCGGCTGACTCCCCGCTTTGCGGCATTGACGCCTACCCACACCGACTTTTCCACTCGTTCTCCACGCGTGAGAGCCTGTGCTTGCTTTTACGACTTCGTAAAACACGGACGCCGACACGGGCGATGCCCGTCGCGGATGTACATGCGGTTTTCGCGATCGTTCGTGCAATGGATATCCCGCGCATCATTAGATGTCGCCTTAATTTCTCTGCCAAATGCAGAGAGAATTGCACAATAGATCGATTAAATAGATCGATTTATAATAGGTACCAATTATGATGATTGAGGAACGGTGCTAATTATTGTGTTTAAACAGAAAAATGTACTGTGTGTGTGAACTTTAGTAAATATTTATTTGCATTTTACTAGCTAAATATTTATTAAATATAAACATACATTTATTTGCTACAAGAACCAATTAATTTAAATTAATTTAAATTCTATCAAGTTAATAATATTTTTGAGGCTTTCACAGGTGGTTTTTATCATGTCAACTATTATGTTTTTTATTTAGTTAATATTTATTACTATAAATAAATGTTCAATTAACATTCTCAAATAAATATTTATTAAAATTTAGTACATTTTTTTCTCAATAAATGAACGGTTAAAACATTAAATTTTCGATATACAGCAAAAAGGAAAAAATTTGTTATCATATTTTTATTCAAACTCATCTGCTTATAATTTTTCCTATTTCTCTTACTATTAACATGAAATATCATGTTACGCGAACCGATTGAAAGCAGACCAAGGACTTTTTGACTTGCATTTACATGAAATATTTAGCGATATTTAACCATTTGTAAAAGGCGAAAAGAGCAATATCAAGCGATGCTTTGAAGACCACCGAAATTAAATGCCGACAAAGTGTACTGACACTCGATGGTCTATCGCTCTATGGATATGACGCATTTTGATTCGTATGCTACAAACTGTACGGTACGTCATGCTTTCAGGATATGACAGGTAATGTTGCAACACGAAAGAGGATAAATTTGATTTAACCCGTTTCATATTTTCGCCCGGGTATTCAAATGTATCAAATACTTTGTGCCAATCGAAACATCCATGTGATCGTAGGTCGATGGGGCACGTAATTTGCATAATTATGCAATAACTGTGATGTCAGATACCCTTCATCCCGCCATATCGGTGGCAGCGGCGAACAAATGAACGTATATCGAAATATGTATAAAATTCAACGTACCGAAATTATGCGACGGCGCAATCGCGGTTTTCTAATATACTTTTCTCGACATATTCTTTCTTAACTTTACAACTTAAAAGCGGAGAGCTTTACAAGTTCTACAGAAATTCCTCAGAAAATAGTATTGTAATTTCGTTGAATTTACATTTACTCGCGACAGTGGAAACGTGACAGTTGACATATCGTACATTTTCCTACGGAAATCTCTGATTTTGAGATTCACGCAATATATAGATAACTTTACTGCAGTGCAACTATACTATATTGTTTTTTTTTTTTACATACGTGTATCATAACGCGAAAACTTATAAAACATTACAGGATCAATGACTTCACATTTACCCAAGATAGATGACCAGCATCGATCAAGTCTTCCGTTCTCGTGAGCTACATTAACTTTATATTAAATACTTCATCATTTTTCCGAGACACGTCACGCTTCGCCGATTTACCCGTCGATTCCGCGACCGAACGAGCCACGAACAAGTTACAGATTTTTTTTCTTATTTGACATGAATTTCCACACTCTGTAAATCGCTTCCCACGTCTGCGTTAAAATATTTATTATCTCATATTTATTCCATGCAGACTGTAAAATCTCTGATTTGTACCTTTAATATAAAACCGTGTAATATAAAAAAAATATATAGTATACAAATGTATATATATACAAAATGTATATATACAAATATATATA
>NW_017259559.1:47345-69330 GCF_001594045.1 Atta colombica
GTCTATATATAAAAAGTATTTAAAAATATTTGTAAAATTTGACAATTACACCGTTCGATAAAGCAAAGTTTCAGCTTTAAAAAAAATCTGTTTTTTTTTAACTACGATACGACTTTTGAAGGCGTTATGAGAAATCAAAATCAAAATACTCTTTTTATCTAATCACGATAACTCGATAATACAAAAAAATCTTAGGAACATCTTTAAAAAAAATATTTTGTAGAGAAAAGCTTTAAGCTTTCACGTTAGACAATCGAAAATTTTTTACAAATTTTTTTGAGTACGTGACGTCCACAAAATCAGACAAAAATTTCCCATTTTGTCCAGTTTATAATTTTCTTGTATAAATAGAGTTACGTTGAATTTGTCTGAGAGATTAAATAAAGGAACTATTTCACATCAAGATCCAGTGCACACAAAAGCATTAATTTATTGATCGAGTACCCTTATACATTATTAATCTCACAAAATCTCAAAAAACACAATAACTTATCGAAAATAAAGACTTTAAGTTTTAAAACTTTTTTTTAATTTGAAGTTTCTTTAAGTTTTAACAAAGTGATAGTTGCTTGAATTTTGAAGTTCGTAGCGCTACGACTTTCGTTCCAAATCAATGCACAATAAATGCGATATTCGAAGAGAACGCCCGTGATTGATGGCTAAAAACAACATTTAAAATCATTACACGAAGACGTACGCAGAGAGATTTAACATTTGCATCAATTCACTACTCCCATTTCGGAGAACGATATCATAAATCGATGCAAATGTTAATGGATTAGGCCATGAGCGTATACACAAGTTTATATACAATGTCGGAACGTCGAGCATGCTCAAAATGAAGTTCTATTCGATTTTATAAGTACAATACAATAATAGCGTGCGGCTACCATTTTACATGCCAATTATCCTACCAAAATATATAATCGACCCCCAGCGTGCGCACGTAATTCTGTATATCGCTATATTATCGAACAGTGCTTGCTGTTGGCAATGGCCCATCAACATATCGTTACCTGTCTGTCGATAATCATCCCGACGTTGCGCGCGGTCGCTCATATCCGGACTTCCGTAATAATTGCATAATGTGCTAATAGCGCTCGTAAAATGATTACGTGTCGTATGAAATGATTACACTCTCTGGTACAACGGCAATTGCGATATCAGACCTGAGGGCGCTCACGCACGCACGCACGCATCCACGCATCCACGCACAAAAATCACGCGTTAATACAGATAATTTATATATAATGTGATGAAATGCACATGCTCATGCAGAGAAATACATATTCAAATATATTAAAGTGTATTTAATTATGAAGTTATGTTTTAAATATTATATTTTAAGCGTGAGTAGCTTTCCATCTGTTAGAAACTCAAGCTATTTTCGTGCCCAGTGTAACGCCCAGATGACTGCAATTTTACCAACATATTACGTCTCCCCTGGAAAGCTATGCTGGACACGTAGTAGTGAAAGCACGAATCGGAATGCCTCACGAATCATCGGAAGATGTAATGGACTGCAGGTGTGAGAAAACGTGACAGTGGAAGCTGCAACAGCATATTCACAGCGATATAAGACAGAATCGCTTTTATGTAATCTTGTCGGTAGAAATGAGAAATATTCATGAGATTCGAGCTAAGTAAGAAATTTAGATCGTATTTGCAATAGTGACGACATAATGCAGAGGGAGAGAAAGAGAAAAAGAGAGAGAGAGAGAGAGAGAGAGAGAGAGAGAAAATAAAAATTATCTCTCTCTTTTTTCAATCATTGTTTCATCTTTCTACTCGTACAATATGTTTTTGTACAACAAGCTGCGGAATGAACTGCAAGCATCTCTCGTATTACACCAAGCTTTTTGGAAGAGTAACTCAAAGTATAGCTCGACCGCCGCGGGATGTAGGAGAGAAGGACAAGAAGCGCGTAATGGTCGCACGGACTCTAACAGGGAATTGCAGCCTGTTTAATTAGCAAGCAAATTAAATGCCAGGACAGCCACATCCGACATGGTCCGCGCAATTAGAGGTATTATAAATTAATTATAACGCCGTGACGCACAGTCAGTTTTGTGGGATTCAATCTCAGAATGGGCTTAGCGCTGGCGAATGGAATGAACGCCAAACTTATCTCATTGCTGACCGCTTATGATGCCGATTGTTTTTTTTTTATTTTAGTTGGAGTAGAGACGATCTTCAATTACGCATAAATCGGGTAATGCAAAATTGGCTTGGTACACGCGGAGGAGAGATCCAAATTGACATCCCCAAAAAAGAAAAAACAAAATCGGTGAAAAATAATCCTTTTCTACTATATTCGGTATAGCATACTTTTCTTTTATATGTCATAACTGTTTTATTAAAAAAAGATACATACATTTGTTTGTCAAGAAATAAACTTCTGACCAAAATTGTTACATACACCAATGCCTATTAATGCCCAGTAATGCCCAATTAATGCCCAATTTCTAATGTTCATTAAAGATACATACATTCGCTTAACAAATAAACCGCTGACCAAAATTACCATGCACTAATACCCACTAATGCCTATCGTTTATTATAATGCTCAGTAATGCCCAAATCTACACCGCAATGCCCTCAGTGGTTTACTTCTTGCATTTGCTTGTTATCATTGTATTAATTCTTTTTTGGCACAACCATATAATGTCACTTTTTCTATTCAATTTTTTACGATTTTTACAAATTTTTACATATTTTTTTTTTACATTTTTTTATTGTTTTTTTTTTGTAATACTTGAATTGACTATAAGGTATAATAGTTCTGTAAAAAATATGTGTTATTCATGTAACCCATTCGCATGATTACCTATCAAACTATTAAAGACAATATTTAGAAAATATATTACAGCATCATATCATCCTTTATATGACATCCCTTTCCTATATAATATCCCTTTCAATTATGTTCATAATCTAGTAATGAAAGCAACTGCTAGATTTTGTTTTGGATCCGCCATTTTTTTAATTTGTCACTTCTAATCTCGGACTCAATTTGTCTAATAAATTCTCAAATATCGAATTTCATTAAATTCAAAGAAATTTAATAATATTTGTCTGCTATCCTTTATAAAAAAGAACTGATTAGTGTTCCACTAAACTGATTAGGTCTATCAATAACTGATAATACTGCATCAGTAATTGATAAAATATCATCAGTTAGATACAGTATAGTTAAACAGTATTTATTGAAACGCTAATCAATTCTTTTTCTTAAGGAATATTAGAATTCGTTAATTTGAATTTACAAAATTTTCAAATTTGGATTTTGAAATCAACAATTCCGAAAAAATTTTCCGAATATCATATTTCGTTGAAATTGGACTGATAGAAAAATGTATGCCACAAAAGGTTAATATCTGGCGTTTTGATTAAAAACGAATTTTATTGCAATTTAAATAAACGTTTGTCGGTAATTGCGCACTGTGTACTGCGTTTGATTCTCAATAACTTCGTTTTCTATATATTGTTTTAATTCTTTGAGGGACTTTTAATCTTTTATACAAAAAAATTTGTTATATGTTCATTTTTATATGATATTGTTACACAGTACCGATTGTATTGCATATATGTGATAAAATGTATAGTGTAGCATTAAAAAGTTAAGATTCCCAATAAAAACAAAGAATTTTTGAAATCAATTTATCCGATTTATCATTCTAAGACTTAAATTGCTATGTAAATTCAAGTAAAATAACTTGAACATTGAACTACACATCGTATATCGTGACGATTACCTACGTCATTGCACTTGAATCTGACTGCAATCCCAAGGACTGCTTTTCCTCGTAATCGGTTAAGCGCGATTTGTAGCCCTCAACGGGGTGCACGATCAGGTCTTGGCTACGTAAATGGCGTAGAACGGGTAACGTCTAAGATTCCCCCGGGGGGTGTCACGAATTGCCAAGCGGAGCTTAGAAGTCTCAGGCAGAATAGAAACCGATTAAGCGAAACAACCGACTGACAGCACCTGTTGATACTTCGCCTAGCTCGTGGCGAAGGTGTGGACTAACAGACACACGTAGACCGGGCAACGTGTAGGTGTACGTTCCAACGTGTACACTTGTTTGCACACCCGTGGCTGATGTCCAGTGTCGTCGCGGTTTCGCGACGTCAAGATGCCACTCGATGCCGTTGGCGGAAATGTGAACAGGTACAAAGCGACCAACGCGATCGACGCGTCGGCACAGAGAGAATTTTGGGCAATGTGCCCCACAGTAAATTGAATTGGCCCCAGAGCCTGTTAATATTCGAGTTACGAGCGCTATTATCCTTTGTTCGTGATTCAGCATGTTACGCGCTTACCCGCGTTTAAACGTGCATTGCATCACATGCATCCATAAACTGTTTACGAACGGTCGGATGTAAGGCCGTCTTCTGACGTATTCTCTGGCCAGAGTCGCGCGCCATTTCCCTACAATCCGCAATGCGTAATCTACGAGAAATACATTACCTTTATGCTCGTATTAGACCAGAGATTGAGGTTGAGATTGAGTTTGAAATTAATCAATCTGAAGAAAGAGAATTAATATAAAGTTTAGTAAACTTTAATTAGTCAAATTCAATTTCAATCTCAATCTCATTATATATATATGTCTTGCGCAACAGGCGCATTTGGTGCACGAAGCGTTATATTTTTTATCGATAAATTTCAAATCGTTCCTTTCTTATCGGAAATGTCGGAGAATCAACAATATTTGAGTAATATGCGATTTAATTTTTTCAGAACGAAAAAGCATAGCATAACTTATATTTTGAGGCAAAAAGTACAATAATGAACTATAACAAATTTTACTCAAGGAAAAGCTATATAAGATTTTGAAAATAGAGATCTTCACCCTCTAAAGATTAATAAAAAGAACTTTAACAAATTCCAAACTTTGTGATATGGTGTGTGTGAGACAAATAAATAATAAAATCTTCCTCTCGTAATCTTATTCCTTTTCGAACAGATCTCAATGGAATCTTAGCTTAATGCTTACTCGCAGAGAGATATTCAATGTTCAAACCTCGAGAGTTCGTGGAGTCCCTCTGTGCATCGTTGAGCTAATTAATCCCGCATAAAGCAGTTCACGGCGAATTAATTCTAATGACTGGAGAAACTGAGATTATAGCAACTAAAAAATTTTGTTTTCCCTTTCAAAAGGAATTAGGACACAGGAAATTAATTTGATCGGACTGCTTAAGCGTATTACGTATTCGTGTAATATCATAAATAATATCAATCAATTGTTAAATCCTGTTGAACTTGACTCACTAATCACATGAGCTAAATGCAATTCGTTTCTGAAATCCCCTTTATGCAATCACAAACGCATGCGAGATATTTTTCTCGATAGGCTATGGAATTCAGTAATATCCATGTTTCAATAATTAAAATATATTTTCCAATATAAAATATAACATATATATTCTCTACATATTGAGAAATATTCACCCGATATCAATATGAATATTCATTATATGATACAGAACCAGTTTACAAGAACAAAAATTTTTATTATATAATTTTAGTATATTTTTTACATGCTTATATGAATATTCATTATGACATAGAATCGGTTTACAAGAACAAAAATTTTTATTTTATAATTTTGATATATACTTTTGTATATACATATATTACATGAAAAAGAATTGCAAGAAAACTGTATGTTCTGAATTTGACTGGCTTTCCCTTTAATTTTACGATCAATCAGTTTGATCCCTATTAATATGAATTTTATGCAAGTTAATTTTATACAAGTATAGTGACCTGAAAATATCCTCTTATCGATCTTTTGATGAAATAATTAATTAAAAAACAGGAAAAAGCGTTTGATCAATCTGTTTTTAATACTATTTCCAACATTAGTCAGCTAATAAAACTGCATTAGCTAAAAGCTGGAAAATAAGCGAGATTCAATTTAACAGCAGCACGATGCTTTCTATAAACGCAGGCTTTGTGCGAATATCATAAAAATTCGATAGCTGAAACGACATCGTGTTTTTGCGCTATTTTTTCCATGATAATGCCTCCTTTGATCTCTTCGTTTTTCGCTCTATATGAGCGAAACATTTAGAAATCGAAAGTAAAGTTTTATTAAGTGCTCTCAATCGTTCGACATTTCTTCATTGTTATTATTTCGAGAATTTTTACTTTATTCTATTCAAGTTTTATTCTTACGAAAACGGGAACATTTCTAATAGATAAAATTGAACGAATCAAATGAGTGCGAAATCAAACGAGCACCAATGAATAACTTGCTTCCAATGCGTACAAGAAGACGATTTTAATAATGTATCTAAAAATTTAACTACACAAATTTGAAAATAATTTCATTGGACTATTAAAATAATTATTAAGAAGATACTCAAACAAAGATTGTTAGAATGTTAACTTTTTGCAGCCTTATCATCATGCTAGAGCATTCAATATAATTATTTTAAAAAGATTCAATTAATCCTAGCTATACACACTTTTTTTTTTCTATCCTTGATATACACACTCGGGTCCCTTGGATCCACATTTGTTACCGTAACTTCCATAAAAATGAACATATTTTAATTAATTTTTTTTCGATGATGATTAAGAAAGAAGGCGTAAAAATCGATAGAATTAAGAAACTTCGAGATATATAGATTCAAATAAAAAAAAAATTTAGAAACACGAAAAAATCTCGATTTATCAAATTGCACTGGGATTTCTGGAACCTCAGTATGTATAACAGCTAAAGTTAACATAATTATTTTCAGATATTTACGTATGTCTAGTTAAATTTTTTAATTCAGCGAAACTATTCTTTCTGTAAATGAACATTACTAGATGCCTACATCGCCAATTGGCAAATTCAAAATTTCTGAGTTATACAGTCCAGCAGAAAAATTCCAAACAGCAATATCTGTGAATAGTTTCGGTCGATCGCAACGTGGTCAAACGGGATGCTTTCAATGCAAACAGCATCGTGGATTCGCATTTGTTCGCGCTCGTTCACTTGATCTGGACCCGGTTAAAAGCGCAAAACGACGATTAATTTTATTTCGTATAATAAATATGGAAAATTCACGCTTTGTTTATCTTATATGTATCAAATGATAATTGATTATTGGAACGAATTTGATTTCTATCGATTAGCGAAGATATTTTTAATCAGTTTTAGTAGTATGGAATAATTGAATAATTTTTACATAAATGAAAATTGCTCGACTAAAAGATTTCTCTACAATAACAAATGCATTTTGGCAATGCCTCCTATTCATCATGATTAATATTTAACTGTTGATCTATTATTTTTATAATTATTGTGAGATATAATTCAGATAGCATATATATCCAAAATCAAAATAGTTGACAATTGTACAAAAAGAAAAATCTTCCTAAAAAATTTAAAATTTTGCTGCGAATCTGAAAATAATTTTATTAGATCATTGAAATAATTTTATTGGAACTTAGAACGGATTGTTGGTATATCAAAATTTTATTGCATTTTTTTTATTTTTTAATTTCCAGCATAATTATTTTGATGATCAACTATCAAAATTTCACATCTATAAATAACACATCTAATAAAATTTTAAGTTCTTTCCCAAACAGAACACAAAGTTATCGCTACATCAAGATGGCACGAAAATGATTATTAAAAATCACATTTCAATTAATCACGATTCATTTTTATATTATTTTGAAATTATCATTCTATTTGAATTCAGTGTTCTTTTTGCGTAGACGTCAATATCGTAATAGACAGACGCATTATCAAAACAATATCATTATTTTATAGAGAAATCTTTTAATTGAGCAATTCATTTATGTGATGTGAAATTTATTTAATTCTTCGGTATCACTAAAATATCTTCCTATAATCCATCTTATTCACAAAATCTTAATAATGTTAGAATTAATTAACAATTATTAAAATCGTAGAAAAAATAAATATATAACTAACAGTAAGTAAATCGTTCAATAAATTTTTTATTATATTTATATATATATATATATATATATACGAAGATTAGCTGGAAAATTTCTAAACTTGTGAAACAACGCATGAAAACATGTTTTAACAGTGTGTAACTACGCAATGTTTGTACTTCATAATAAAATCCATGTTCGTTTATCTAACCATCGTGTTTGATTTGTAAGTACATGTTTAATGTGTTTGCTAAGTTCTCCGTTATTATAATTAAAATGATTGATTTCCAAGAAATTTAAATGCTTATGAAGCTCTATGATTGATTTCTACGAGCAATTTGAATGCTTATGAAGCTCTGTATGCAACTCAAGCAATCTTTTATCGAAACATTTAAAATGATAAACCGCAGTCCGGAATAAAGCTTTAGGATAAACTCAAGTGATGGAAATGTTTTTAAAAATAGTTAATCCCCATTAAGGACGACCATTCACATAAATTAAAAATCGACGCAAATGTTGAAAATTCTATGAAATCATTCGTTCCAACCGTCGTTGGACTGTTCATAAAACTGTTAAGAAAAAACATTTAATGTTCGACGGATAAAAAACGCTTTATCCACGCTTTATCACGCCTAGACATACCGTTTTTCTGATGAAAATAAAAATTGGAGCGTAAGAGCAGAGCTAGAAACTTAAAAGATTCTAAAAGGCAAAAATTGAGAGATAACAAAACACAAAAAAAACCATAAATACTTTTTTTACGTTTTGTTGCCTCAATTTTCGACTTCTAGAAGGTTTTTGTCACTTTTCTTTTATATTCGATTTTTATTTTCGCCAGGGTGTACACGTGTCATTGGTAATTCGAGACTTTTTAGCCAGACGAGTACATTCACCGTTAATGCACTAGCAATTTTTTTTTATTTCCTAGATTAAAATCGATATTAAAAGTTCACTGTTTCGAATCGATTGATGCGATTAACTCTGTAAGGACGGCATTATCTTGTCTTAAAAAAAATAATTTTTTACTGTTTTTGCGAAAAAATGACTTGTAATTGGAAAATCTATCAATATTTATACTTTTTATATCAATACGTATAGTTCCTCTGACGGGTAGAAGCACTATATTTTATCGTTCAATACTACATATATACATTTCCATCTTCTCACAGATCTCGAATTCATTTAATTTTAAACGTGAACATTACAAATTTGCAACATTCATTTTAAAGAAAGTATATTAATGCAGCTACGTAAGAGTCGTAAGAAAGCAGAAATGTAAATAAAATAAAAAGAAATAACAGCGATACAATGAAATAAAATGTACTTTGAAAGGAACATATAATAAGGCTGAATAACTCTTAGAGTCGAGAAATTTTTAAAAGTTCGGAGATTTTTTTAACTGATTTTATATAATTATTTATCAAATAGAATTTTTGATTATTATATGAACTATTTCGTGTATATATATATATTTCATATTTGTAAATAAGCATTCTGAATCATAAACAATTTCTTAATATATTTAATTATAAATATATTCTAATTTTATTATATTTGTATGATATATTTATATTAACACTTTTATTCTATTTTAATGTAAAATACACTATTCGACAAAAAATTAAAAACACTTTCGAATACGTTCAAAATTGCACAATATTCAGATTAACTAGGTAAAAAATCATCACAAACAAAAAATCAAAAAATCATTTTAAAGCTTGAAGTTTCGAAATCGGTAATTGATATTTCGATCTGACTAATTTTTTGGAAATTATACGGATATCCGTCAAATTTTGTACGTAATTTACAACGTTTCATAATGTGTACTATAAAAATCGCATACAAATACGGCAATCAAAAGAGTGAATCTTTATTTTCAATTTGCTTTTTTATTGAGCTTTGTACGATTTTTTTTCACCGAGTTATTGAACGTTGAAGCAAAAATGATCACTTATGCTTCAATGTTGAATAACTTGATAAAAAAATCATATAATGTTCAATAAAAAAATAAGTTAAAGATAAAGATAAAGATTCATTCTTTAAAAAATTTTAAATCACATTTTTACGTGATTTTTACTTTGCGTATACATACATCTTTGTAAAATTTGTACAATATTTTCAGATTTGACAGATATCCATTTGTGTGCGTATAGCTCCGTAAAAAATCAGTCAGATCAAAATATCAAATCGGTTTCAAAAGTAAAAATTTCAAGCTTTAAAATACTTTTTGAAAAATCGCGTTAAAATCACGAGACGAAGTTATTCTATCTTGAAGTTAAAGAATCATTTAGAAATAGTGTTAAAAAGGCCAAATTCAAAATTTACGTATCTCTGCGAAAAATGGTTAGAAAGCGATGTTAGAAAAAATATTTTAAAGCTTGAAACCGTAACAACTTCCGAACTATGTTTCTATGTAAAAATTTTATTACAACACAAATTTTTACTTTTAATTTGCTTTTTTATTCAAGCAAAAGTGATTGTTTTTGCTTCAATGTTCAATAACTTGATGAAAAAAATTGTACCACGTTCAATAAAAAGTAAATTAAAGATAAAGATTCACTCTTTCTGCTGCTGTCGCATTTGTGTACGATTTCTAGCAGAAATTCGAACCGAAAGGTTTTTTCTCGGCCCAATTCCGGTTGCAATTTAATAAAATATCAAAATAATGTTCCGATTTTAGTTTCGGTTTCCAGTAAAGAAAATCGAAACCGTAAAAAATTATGGTTTTTTAACATTTTTTTTCGATTTTACTTGCTTTATTCTATTTATTCTTTAAATTTATTTCCCTATTAAGAGAAGGGAGGGGGGGGGAGGAAAAAGAGAGAAAGAGCGTGTTCACCTGTTCAATCTAAAGATTCTAGTAGGAGAGAGGCATTAATTGATCACATGATTCTGAATAAAAATTACATAAACATTATTTTAAGCACATTTTTCTCAGTTCTTTTTTACAACTTATTTTATTCTTATAGATAACTCTTATTACATTTTGGCTTTCGCTATTCGCGTGCCTTATGTAGAAACTTGAGCGAAGAAAAGGCGGTGGAATTGTTTCGAAATAGGCTCGTAATCGTTAAGAGAAGTAAAACATTTTATTTACATTAACTCCGAAAATTACAATGTCTGTTGTCGACGCGAGGATTCTCAGCCGAATGCTACATTTCTTTACTCAGTCGCTTGTTCATACCACTCCTTTCGAGATCTTTCTTGACAACACGATGTTATCTCCGCAAGTCGTTATTATTTATTATTTGATTTATAAATTTTAAATAAAAACATTTTGTCACCGTTTTACCTATACAGAAGTGTAATTGCCTATATCTGGGAAATTAGAAATTGAATTAAATCACGAAATTAAGATTATGTTTTTGTTCCTTCCGATGCGCCTCAACCTATACAGAAAAATCATTCGCGGAGCATTGCCTGAAATCCGAAAATAGAGTAATTTAAATAAGAGAGTGGGCATGAAAGAGCCATTTTTTTCAAAATATGAAAAAAAAATTTAATCTGATGTTAAACAAATATAATCACTTTCTTACTTAAATGTACTCATTTATCTATAAGATTCATTTAACTGAAAAATAACATTTAGTCATTAACAGAGATTTAATCACAATTTTTCATAAACAAGAAATTCAGCTCTTTCAAAACTTTCAAATGATTTTGAAAAAGTCATCATCTGTTTTAAAAGAGCCAAGTAAATTATATGAGCTTTAATACAAATAAAATCAAAATCCTTGAACAAATATTTTTTTAGAAAATTAATAAATGTGTGACAAATAGAAAATATAATACTTTTAATTAAAAATATTTATTGCAAAAGAAATGAAAATTTCTCTTATTGCCACATGAAGTATGAGCCAAGTCAGAGTAATTTGCACTCATACCAAGCTTTATTACTTACAAAATAATTTATTAAACATGATAGGTGATTGAAAAGAATGAAATATGGAATGCTGTTTTATAAAATGTTTATAAAACAGAAATACATGAAAATTTATTTACTTACAATAAATATTCACCAAGGATGCTCTTCGAAGAAAGAGACTGCAGACAATTTTGTACAGAACAATCTTGTACAGACAATCTTGTACAGAAATGTGTTAACAGGGCCATATATTGACGTCACGCGATGGTATATTGATCGAGTATTGATCGAGCGAATGAAAATGAACTGATTATTAGTACGATATATTTCAAAAAAGTACTAAAATTGCCTGAATTGTAGAAACAACTAAAAAAGTAGAAAGTCAATTGTATTAAAAAGAACATGCAAAGAGCCAAGTAGAGCAATAATAGAACTAGCTTTTTCATAGTCCTCAATACCGGCTCTTTCATAATATTATGTATAAAAAAATCACAGAATATCTATTATAAATCAAAACAAAGAATTTGTAATTACATTCTTAGTTACGTTAATGTATACACCTAGTATTTGATAAAAAAAAAATATTTTTTCTAAAAATTGATCGCAAATAAATAAAAATTGAAAATTTAATAATTTGAAAATTTAACTCAAAAATGTATATTTGGTAACAATAATTTTGCATCTCTCATTACGGCAATACTGTTTTGACGATAACTGTCAAATGTTTATAGACGACGTAATTTTAGTAGTGTCATCAAATAAAAACATTTTTACATTTTTGGTGATATTCAATTAATTGGAATGGCTCTTTAAAAATCTCTTTCATGCTCATTCTCCCCTGCCTATGGCACAAATCAGCTGTATTTATCAAGCTCGTAAATGTATAGAAATGTGTATATATATATAGCTCGAGTGATGTTAATTTCTGCAAAACCATCGCGCATTTGATCTACTATGTCATGGTATTATAATAATCGTCACAGAACTCCAGTAATGTACAATCACGATAAATAGAAAACACTGACTTGTTACGCAATCTTATTAAACATCAAAACTGTCTAGTCGTATCAAATAATAAATAATAAATTCTGTCTGTACATTGTCAAATCAGCCTAATACTGCCAAGCGTTATGTGCGTGCGTCATCGACTCAGATTGCTACCAACGTATAATCGATATAATTAAATCGGGAAAAATACTAAAATTACTAATACAATACTAATTACATCCATACGTTATACCCGTATGCTTCAAGAGATCTTCAAGAAATCTAATTATTCGATCGACAATTTTCCAGTTCGCTAGTTACAACGTTAATCGTTCTTCTATTCGTTATCACACACCCACTTGGAAATGGTCGAGAAAGTGAACTCTTCAGCCTATTCTCGTCGTTTTCGGCTGCTGGAGTCAGCATTCTCGATTTCCAGCTCGACGTCTCAAGTGTTGTCGCTTTGCTCTTGTTAACAGTCTCTGACGTTCCTTCGTTCTCTGAAAAAATATAAGTCAGCTTTAATTGATCTATCTATACGTCTTTGCCATACATGTGTACGACATATTACATCTTTGCCGTGTATGTGTACGACAAAGCTTTTCTCACTGCAGCTAACGACCAAATACAGTCCCTTGTAATCTCATATGCTTGGAGCATCGCCTTTGATACCGTCATGCCGGACGAAAACCTGCTCTATCTGTCAAATTTATGACCGTACTCGCGAGTGACGGCACAACTTTATCGCGTTTTATTATAAGCTTTACTCACTAGTCTCTCAGATAACGACAGTTTTACCTTGGTACTCTAAAAATCGGAAAATATGCATCGTCGTGGAATATGAATCGTCGTGGAATTTCTCTGATTCAAGTTGGGCGCCATAAGAAAAGTACAGAAGAGTGGCACGAGTTAGCGTACTTATTCGGTATAGCGTAATTCTTCTCGACTCTCAATTACGACGGACGATAGCCGACTGTTCGGCCCGAAATGGACAGAGATGGTGAATTGTTCAGAGAGGGAATAAATCGGAAAGCGGGAAAGAAAATATAATTCTTATATTTTCTCTCGAGAGTCGTCAGGTCTCTGTACACGAACGGCCATCTTTCTTCGCGTCTAGATCCCTCGCCAGGCGCGAATCATCAAAATATTGCTCTCTTTCAAATCCAGCAGCGTCGTCCGCCATTCGTCGCTTGCCGATCCAGAAATTACCACAATGTCTTGCCACACATGAGTTCCGCCGCAATCCTCTTTTCAAGCAGCACAAATTCATAGGATCATGAATCAATAACTCTGTTCATATAATGCCTATTTTCCTGACACTTGGGATATGATCCACTTAACGCTGCAAATACTTGACCAATCAGAAGAAAGAATTTTACGAATTGACTAATCAAAGAATTTGCTTCAAAGCATTTGCAATGTGAAGTGGATCGACTCTTGATTGTCGCCTTCAGCTGATGGTGAAAGTGTTCCACCGTGCCATTCGCCTGGGAATGTCGTTCTTATGTAGATGGTTCCCATAAGCTTTCTTAGTCTCCGAAAGAAATTGGAACTGGCGCCCTTGGTCCATCCACTCACAATGATGTTACGAAATATCTATTCCTCATAAAAGGTTCTTGCCACTATTTCTGCTTCCTGATCTTTTAAGGGAAATGCTTCTAGCCACTGCGTGAAACGGCCAATGCAAGTAAAATAGTAGCTTTCCCTCCGAGAGTATTATGATGATGTCCAAGTGGATATGTTCAAACCTTCTCAACGACGCAGTGAATTTCCCAAGGGGCGTGTGATGGGTAACCTTGAGTCACTGGCAACACAAGAACGCGCCCAGTTTCGGTAATCTGTTCTCAGGAACGGCTAGATAGAACACTGTGCCACGAGTTTTGCCGTCGCCTTTATTCCAAGGTGCGCTAGGCGATGTACCAGCTCAAACGCAGGGCAACGGAAGGATCTCGTCAGGAACAGTCGTGACATTCCTCTCGCCGTGTCGCAGTATATAGCCACTTCTGTATCGGGAATCGCTATCTTCTCTAATCTTAAATCGGACTCTCGACAAACTCCTTGTCGTCTTTTTGCGACTCAGCCAGTGCAATGTATTCTATGAGTGACTGAATCTCAATCCTTGACAATGCATCAATCATGACGTTGTCTCCTAATATATGCCGGATATTCGTTGTGAATTGTCCTATAAAATTCTGGTGGCGGAACTGACTCAGCGTGCTTTTTCTTAGTTTTTATTGGAAAGAAAAAATAAATGGCTTATATCCGTAATAAATAGTAAACATTCGTGCTTCTAACATCAACTGAAAATATTTGACCGAGAGATAAATAACCAGGATCTTCTTATCAAACGCACTGTACTTAACCTCGATTTAGGCTTAGCTTTTTAGAAGAAAACGCTAAAGATTTCCATCTATTATTGCTATGCTGTTGTAATGCTGCGCCGGTACTATGCTCAGACGCGTCTATAAACAGCGCGAGTTCAATTTTCGGATGTGGCAGAAGGATTGCCAAGCTCGGCTCCGATCAAGTTCTCCTTTGTCTTCTTAAACGCTTTCTCGGTTCACGGCGTTCACGTCATCAGCTCCTTTCATCCACGCAGAAGATCGATTGAGCGGGGACAGTATCTCAACGAATCTTGGCAGAAATCTTCTGTAAAAATTTAACATACCAAGATATTTCTGCAACTTCTTTGCTGCTTTTCGGCTTTTGGTATTCGAGAATTGTCTGAACCTGTTCGGTCAGCGTTCTGTCTCCCGACACGAAATAACCGAGGAACTCCATCTCCGGTCGGTCTCCACACATTTTGCAGGTTAACTATCACATTCCTGTAGTTTTTCAAATCATGGATGGAATTATATAAGGTGAACCATTGCGCATAATGGCGGAGTTCGATCAATCAAAATTGTACTAATTTGCAGTGTACTTATTTGCAGAACGAATCATGTGAATTTCTGCAAATGAACTCAAAAATTAATTGGTTGATAAATCTCCCCCCTTTCAATCCACTGCGCATCCGTGGGAATGGTTCACCTTACTTTTTACACCATGTTTCAAAAAACATCAGACTCCACAAAACATCAACAGATACTCCACGGCCGACGACACGAGGATGTCATCAATGTATGCATAACAGGATTCGAGGTCATGTAAACCTTCGTCGATGAATCTATGAAATATCTGTGCCGCGTTTCGCAAACCAACATGTACAAAAACTCGTACATTCCGAATGTGGTTATCGCCTTCGGAATGTTTTCTTCTGCGACCAGAATTTGATGGTATGCCCGGACGAGTCAAAAGTGATAAAAACTTTTTTGCCTTGTAGTGTCTAAGCGAAATTCTAAATGACGAACCAGATAGCGATTCCGAACAGTTCGCGCATTCAATGCCCGATAATCGTCACAGAGTTGCCATTTCTCATTCTTTTTTGGTACCAGATGCAAAGGCACAGTCTAACGACTTTCTGAAAGTCGCGCGATTTCAACCTTTATCATTTGTCGAAATTCCTTCCTCGCGGTCACCAACCGATCCGGTCTCCTTTCATATACAAGTCTCTGCAGCATTGCATACCACAGGTGGTCCCAACGTGGTCTCAATATATGTCGCGTCGTATGTCTCTCTCGGACGTCCCGCCAGTCTTGCGATCTCCGGATATTGCGTCAGCAATTTATGATATGTTGTCGCTCCCGCAATAATCTGACATTAATGCCAAGTGTATCACATTGCATGCAGCGTCCGAATGCAATCAAACTCGTCATTTGGTAAGAGTTCCGCAAATCCACCAACATACCATAGTAAGTCAAAACATCCGCGGCGATGATAGGCCTTGCAACGTCCGCAATTACGAATCGCCACGTAAACTCACGTCGCAATTCGAAATTCAGAGTCAGTGTTTCTATATCGTATGTACATACCACTTTGATCAAAAAGTTCCCGGAATTACCATCAGGTGATGCTCTGAGTCAGCTGATTTGAATTCTGTTTTTTTGGTTAGGTTACCACATCTAACATTGACATTCCCACCAAATTTTATCACCATAGCTTGACATTTGTAAAAGTTACGCCGTCTTGAGTACATCTACTTCTGCACTGTATTTTCGATTTTTTACAGTTTTAAAAATGAAGTTGAATTTGCAACGAGTTTGTATTAAATTTTGCGTTAAAAATGGATTCAATGGTGTGAAAATCTTGGAAATGTTGGAAAATTGTTTCGGCAGTAATACTCTAAAGAAAATAGTCGTTTATGAATGGCATGAAAAAAACCATTACGGGGAACGCGTTTTAACAGCTGAAAGGAGGTAATAGAAAAATCGAAGACGGCTCTGATGGCTATACCGATAATAGAGTTGCAGAAATGTTTTGAGAGCTGGATCAAGCGTTGACATAAGTTGAGTTGCAGTCGATGGGGAGTACTTTGAAGGGGACAATATCACTTTTGATGAATAAAATTTGTATTTTGAATTTTCTGAATGAATTCCGGGAACTTTTTGATCAAGATAGTATTATCGTGCCGTTAGCCGTGAAAAGATCGAAGTTCGTAGATCGACTTTGGACGAGGTCCACGAACCATTCTTTGGGGAAACACGCAGAGGTCCGCGCCCGTGAACCAAAAAATGCACTTTAATCTATCACAAATAATCTTTAGCCTATCACAAATAGCGTCATATGGCTCAGCTCGCTCGTCGCCATTAACGACTGGCCATTGCGTTTCCCTGCTGCGGGGCCAAACAGGACGACGTGCGACTCGCACGTCGGGCGTCCAAACCGCCAATGAAACTAACACAATCCATTCATCGCGTGATCACGACCATAGAAACGCGACCGTGAGTGAGGACACGAGCACACTTGATGCTGATCATCCTCGTGATTCCTGCGAGATCGACTTCACCGATTACCTCAACCGATTTTTGAATCGCCGTGAAGCCATCTCTCGCTCTATAGATAATTGCACTTGCGCTAATCTTAATTCGAACTTCGCATCAGTCAAAGCGTCTTGTGCTTGCCTAGTCAGCGCGGTAGCCTCCGCGACCTAGAAACGTCGACATCCGGTTGGCCTCTACAATCGCATTTACAATATCCGCGAGCTACTCATTCGTACCCATTGCCCACGTCACTAAATGCGGCTAATTATATATCGGCAGCCAATTCAGCCAAACTGTTCATAATACCTTCTCGCCGACGACATTTCTTGTCAGATTCCATATAAGGTGTCGCAAAAACTGAGAAGGCTTTCCAATCTCTTCGTACTCCAGGAGCCTACGAGTTTTATGCTCCTAAAATAAACTTAGCCATTTAATTAACACCACTTTAAAATTTTATATATGCGTTCAATGGGCAGATAAATGATATCGCGAACAATAGTGTATCCTGATCCGAGCGTGATTAACGCGTACTCGAAATTTGATAGCGTCGATGATTATTTCGGCGGCCTGAAAACCACTGTCCACGATGCTGAACCACAGCTCGGAATCGGCGGGAATTTCGGCATCACTTCACTACTGTTCACGTGTTGCTATCACGTGAGTCGATTCGTCCGGAACATTCCAATTTTGCCAGTAATATAAAATAAAAAGCAATAATCGATAAAAGATTACGTCAAGATCACATATTTGACTATTCGCATACCTTATGTGAGAACTTGAACGGAGAGAAGGCGGTAGAATTATTTCGAAATAGACTTGTAGTCATTAAGAAAAGGAAAACATTTTACTTGTAATAATTCTGAAAATTACAATGCCCGCTATCGATGCAAGAATTCTTAGCCGAATGCCATGTTTTTCTACTCGCGAAATCGCTTGTTCACACCGCTTCTTTCGAGAACTTGACAACACGATGTTGTCTCCGCAGGTCGTCATTATTTATTATTTGGTTTACAAATTCGGTTTTAAATAGAAACGTTTCATCATTACCGTTTTACCTGTACGGAAATATAATTGTCTACATCTCGAAAATTAGAAATTGAATCACGAGATTAAGAATTTCGTTTCTTTTTTTCAATGCGCATCAATCTATATAGAAAAACTATTCACAGAGCATCGCGTCAAATCCGAAAAGATTAGGTTGAAGGATAAGTTCTGCGGATTTTTAGTATAAAATTTAAACAGAAAATCGACATTTATAACAATTTATTCAGTCAACAGTCTAACTTGATCTATAATTTGCTGCCAATGTTTCAGTTGGACCTTAATGCCACTCTCGTAAAACTTTTATAGGACTTGTGAGCAAAAAATCAGCGAGGTGAATTTCGAACGACCTCCATTGAGTCGAATCATTGATCATCAAGAGTTATAGCGAGCGAAACAAGTGGTAATCGGACAGTCCAAGGTCTGACAAATATATGTGCTACATCATTTCCTAGCCAAAGCTCTGTTATTTTTCTTCGTAATGAAAGAAGTGTATGCTCGGACATTGTCATGATGGATGATCATATTTTTCCTATTCGACAATTCTAGCTGCTTCTTCTGCACTGCCTTATGCAATTTGTCGAGCTGGGCGCAGTACTTCTTCGAATCTATCGTGACCCTGACAAACTGCGGCAGCAACTCGAAGAACAAAACTCCTTTATAGTCTCACTAAATGCTAAACATCTTCTGCAGATGTAAATCAAGTTTTGCCATCGTTTTTAAAGACTCGCCCGGACCACACTTCTATCATATAATGTTATTGTATACAATCCATTTCTTGTTTCCAGTGATGATTTCAGAAATGGATCTAGAGAGTTTTGTTTCAAGAGAGATTCACATATCAAAATACGATCTATGATGTTCTTTTTGATCAATGCGGCATCCATATATTAATCTTTTTCACCATGTCAAGCTATATGTTATATGTATAGCTCGAACGATATCAATTTCTGCAAAACAATCGCACATTCGACTACTATGTCGTGGCAATATGATAATCATCACAACATAAAGTCTACATATGTATTCTTGAATTTCATGATTTAGAATAAATTCTTACAATATGTTGGCGAGGAAAATCCAAATAAAAGAAATATTAGTATCTCAAAAAAAGTTTACATTAAATAGATCTCGCAATCCCGCCAGATTTCTTATATCATATGAGGTGTTGGAGGTATTTACATTGTTAAAGCTGGCAACGATTGGTTTGGATTGAACATTGGTTTAGAAGGAATAAGCAGAACAAAAATTAAGAAGGATAAAGATCAAAGATTAAGAACAGAAAAAAAAATTAAGAATTGAAAAAAATACCGTAAAATTTTACAGTTCGATTATAAATTTTATAAAATTTTGGTATGGTTTTGGTTTCAGTTCACTAAAAAAAGGAGGTTTCAAAATGATTTTCAGTTCGGATCTCTGATTTCTAGTTCATACCATGGAACGTTGTAAATTTCGTATAAAATTTATAGATTTGACGAATATCCATATAATTTCCAAACAAATCAGTCAGATCGAAATATCAATTACCGATTTCAGAAGTAAAGATTTTAAGTTTTCAAATACTATTCTGATTTCTTGTCCGAAATGATTTTTCATCGAATTACAATGATCTAAATATTGTACGATTTTAAACGTGTTCCTTATTTTTTGTTAAGTAGTTTAATATATATTTTTAAAATAAATCTCTTCGAGAAAAAAAAATTTAATTAAGCTTCGTAAATAACCAAATATGTTATCAATAATCCTAACCACAGTTTTAAATATATAATTGTACATCAATGTCGGAAGAAAACGAATCTACTTACCGGTCGCCACATTGTCACTCCGCCATGCTCCGCCGAATTTAATCCGATTGTGGTACTCCGACAATCCCATCATAAATCACTTATCAATTAATGCTCGCCCATTGGTCGCAATGTATACGGATATAAACACGGATATAGAAAAACGCGAAAATGACGAAAAACATATTGGACACACTCAGCCGACCGAACGCGTTGTGCATTCGTTACGAATTGAAACATGTGACGTTAACTTCACGTTGACGCTCAAAGCGTTGCGTCGCAATACAACTGCAGTATACAATGGAAAACGAACGTGACAAACGTTCCATGTGAAGTTAACTCTTTCATCGCAGCGTAGTTACTTTTTTAAATCAGCAATTTTACAGCAAAATAATTCGTATCAGACGAACTACCATTCGCAAAAGTCGTTATGACAATGACTATGTTTACCCTTAATCTTTAACTTTTAATCGGGTTTAATAACATCCGCAATTATGAAACTGGTCAATCGTAGTTATTCCTCTGAAAAAGAGAGTTATTATGTTCAACTAGTTTCTAACTGCGGATGTTATTAAACATGATTAAGCGTGTTCGTGTAAACGTAGTCAATTTTCTCAGCACTGCTTACATGTACTAAACATAGTTCCGAATCTTATTATAATCTCTCGATCGATTCTATCTTCAAAAGTTTGGCGCATCTCATTTAAAAGCTGCATAATCAAAGGAATAGAGAACCGAGGACAAAGATTAATTACATTTTATTAATTATTTTTATTTTTATATATTATTTTGGAACAAGATGAAAAAAATTACAAAAGTGCGCAAATTCATTATATTGATCAATGAAATTATATTCTAGTAAATTTGCTCACTTTTTAAATTTTCATCTCATTCATTTCTAAGATATACACTCTCTAAAATTTTTTAAGTGAATACTCACTTTGAAGAGTAAAATTTCACTCTTAAAATTTGAAAACTGAATCACTCTTTTTTTTTAATTCTCATGTATTGGATTAATTCTCATGTAAATTCCATTCCAAAGAGAATTTAAAGAGCAATCAATTCCCTATTCCTTTCATTGTGCGCAACTTATGCCACGATTTCCGGACGTATACAGAAAGGATTTACTAAAGTATAAGCTAAAAATTTAGCTAAAAATACTGCTAAAAGATCTGAAAATAATTATGTAATTTCGTAATATTATTAATTTCAACATTTTTTGCATTGTCATCATTATATTTGAGCATCTTACATAATTATTTTGAAAATCCACAATTATTTCTATATCTATCTAAATTTTTAGATACTTCAATAAAACAGTTCTGTTCGTACATATATTCACTTAGTATCTTTGGTGCGCGTATCTTATTTCATATCATATTTTGATTCGAACATTTTTCATTATACTATTTATTGAATTATTAAGGAAGAAACTTGATTTAGAATGCTGAAAAGTGCTGTTTATGAACGAACCTTCCAAAACTTTATAGATGATTTGTTATATTTGAATAATATAAAATAATTTTTTAATAAATAAATA
>NW_017259559.1:69389-70609 GCF_001594045.1 Atta colombica
TTTTTTAATAAATAAATAATGAATATAATAAAAAGTTATTTTTATAATAAAAAGTTATTATTATATAATAAAAGTTATATTAATGTTTCAATATCGAAATTGTAAATTGGCGTGCAATTTGGAGCTTATAATTCTTGCTTGAAACAAAAAAATCAAAAATTTTTTAAATTAGATAATAATTAGATATATTTATATTAGATAGATAATTAGATAATATTTTATCCTCGATAACTAAAAAAAAACTAAAAAAAATAGGAGAAAAGTATCAAATTGTAAGAATTGTGCAAATTTGAAAAAAAAAGTAACGGTTTTAAACAAAAAATTTTGATTTATGCAGAAATAATTATTTAACTAACTTTTTAATAAACATTTTTAGTTCATCTAGGATAATTGATAATTATATAACAAACCTTACAAGAAGTCAATTGGTACAATAATTTTTCTAATAATCTTGCATGTCAATTTCTAAAAAGTGATTTTGAGAAAAATGTGTTTAAAGCTTTTGATACCGACAAGTGCTCTTTGACAACTTACCGTTAACTGCTATTCTAGGCCCTTACAACAATCTTCCGCTTCCTCATAAAATTCGTTTAGTCGCGTTAATTACAATCTAGCTGAACTGTACGAGCCTCTTTCGTGCTGCTTAATCAGCGCCGTTCCTACCTCGTAACTCGTTGCTCATCGTTGTCAGCGAATATTTTACAATGTTGGCCAATTATTTTCAGCAACTGCATTATCATTAAAATGTCAAAATAGCCTTCATTGAAGACATGCGATTTCGATAATTTTTGCGCCGCAGAATACTTTTGGAACGAAGCGCCAAATGGAATTAAAACTCTCATTTGAATTTTGCATATGCTCTTTGAAAATAAACATCTGCTAAGGTCAATAACACCTATTAGGGACCGAGAAGCGAAGGATAATGGGCGCTTCCGCTGCGCTATACATCTGCGCAACGCGTAT
The DNA here is from genome assembly GCF_001594045.1 of Atta colombica. Taxonomy (NCBI): domain Eukaryota; kingdom Metazoa; phylum Arthropoda; class Insecta; order Hymenoptera; family Formicidae; genus Atta; species Atta colombica. The sequence continues at coordinate 70,353 of NW_017259559.1, forward strand.
CTGTTCCTCAAGCTGTAACAGAAGTATTTTGAATTTCGGTCTAAAACTTTGCAAGTATTTTTTGAGAGTAATACTATTGATTAAAGCAAAAAATTCTAAAATTTTGATCCTCTAATCCAGGATCTCCCTTTTTAAATTACATTAAATATTATCAGAGACGAGATTTGGGTAATACGGCGCAACTAATTATTAAAATTATTCATTTTATATTTTCTTATATTTTAATAATCTGAAAATATAAAGAGGGTGCACGTATA
>NW_017259559.1:70709-74016 GCF_001594045.1 Atta colombica
TATGTATACACATCCAAATAAATTTTTTTATTAAAATCTTTATTTCTTGTGTTTCGTAGCGTTTTCCTAAACAATAATTAACGTAACTTAACGTGAAATTGTGGTGTACGAGAGAGAGAGAAAGAGAGAGAAGAGAGATAAAGAAATAAAGAAAAAGAAAGAAAGAGAAGAGAGAAAATATAATGCTTGATATATTAGAATTATGGAAATTTTCACTCAAATCAGTAATGGTACGATATACAAGTGGAGCAGATTTAAGATACGTAGAGTAATCTTAAGATTATATTGACAATGAGACGACGCGACCGATTACCAAAAAATAATCGATCTCTTGGTTGACCAATGAATTAATTACGCAAATAGGTACGTGGACAGAGTAGAGACATAAATTAACTTATGGGTTTAGACTCAGGGAACATATCATCGTTCACGTCGAGAAAATAACGAAATGTTTGCGAAAAAGGAGGGATAGATGATTCTGAAAATTTGCGAAAACTGAAAATAAAGAAAACTTTAATCACAATTTCTCTCGACGTGCACGCTCTGCTTTGATCCGGAAGTCTATACCCTCGTCAGAACATGTTATAATATGAGAGTTAAGTTATATCATATACTTAACACGATACACAAAGTCATTATATCCCAAGTATCAAATGGATGCAATCAAATACCACGGTTCAAGCGAAACGCAGACTATTACTTGTCGGTCTATCTTGATTAGAATGCAGATCTGTTACCAGGTACACGTGGATGTAATAATTTCCGTATATGCTTGTATCATGTTTTACATTCAGTCACTTCAGTCACTTATTTAAAGTTCCGCGTGAACCGGGTGCTCTCCCTTTAAACAAAAAGAAATAATTTGTCATTACAGCAATCGATTATTCGCATTTACTTAACATATAATAAACATTCACATTATTATGAAATGTGAAAAAATGAGTTGGAAGAGACTTTAGATGATTATTTTTGCCACAAATACATTTTGGAATGGGATATGTTATCCATCTTCCCAATTGGCCACTAATGCCTTCGTACGAAAAATCTTACGTTACAATTTCATGTTTTCATATTCACAAATACATAGAAAGTCCCATTCAACATGGATAAATTGCTCGAGTATCTTTTATTCTCATGCTCACAAATCCAAGTATAGTGTGAAAGACACATTTTACAAATGTAACGTGGAAGAAAAGTACATTCACAAGTTCTACTTTTATCAGTCTTCAAATAGAAAAATTACTTCGAATATACACAACAAAAAATTTGACAACTACATTACTGCACACAATCTAAAAATTTGAGAAATGCATTCCAGAGTTATGTAATAACCAACTAATTCAAACTTCCACTTCTTTAGGCGCACATCTTTTGTCAAAGTTCAATCCGGAACAAATCCCAACACGTTGCGCGGAATTATTGTTACCTTATCTTATTATTCTCGTTATTCGTATCTTGTTTATTAAATGTAATTAATTCGAACTAATCGCGTACAACATATCGACCTTACATTGAGATTCTGAGATTTTTTTACACCATCACGAATATCAGTAAGAGTCGAATGTTAAAGGTCGTGTTAAGAAAACGAAAAATCTTAACGATATTTGTAGCAAAAATACACATGTCACATTGCTCCCCGCGATCGTACGCAGATTAAAAAAAAAATAAAAATAAAACTTAACAGACGACACGAAGTTTTGGCAAAGAACATAACGTTTAACGACGTCGAACAACCAGCACTCAATGTCAAACGGGCGGCGGCTGTACAAATCGTGATACCCGTTGACAACGAGCTCGATGATCGCACACATACTATACTTAAGAATCTATTATTTATATGACGATACTGCTCATATGATTTGCTCACAAACGAGTTTAACTGTACCGCGAACGAAACTAGTGACCCACGCTACTCGATCCAGTTATACCAATAATCATGTGTACTGATACATTGTACATGCGTTATTACCAATAACATATGTACTGCTCCATCTCCATACGATTAATAGGCGTTCAGGTATATCCATTCATTCTAACGAAAGCAAACACGATAATTACGCAGACACGTACCCTAACGTAATATTATTAAAAGTAATGATACCTTTGAAATAAAAATCCCTGAAATATAACAGTTGAACCGTCATAATTGGTTGTTTCAATTGACGATATATTTACAAAGAAAATGACAGATTTTCTTGACTCTTATGAAAATAATATGACTACTTGTGAATGATATTCATAAATGTTCATGTTTGCAATGAACATGATGATAGTTGCAGAAAGACTACTCATTCGAGATTACGTAGGAAGATGAAGCATAAGGAACAGAATGCATACGTGTATGTGTATATGCATGTATACGAATCAGGCGTGTGTGTGTGTGTGTGTGTATGTGTGTGTGTGTGCGCGCGCGCGTGTATGTGTGTGTGTGTATGAAACAAACTGCATAAATGTTTAGAAGTATGATACAAACCCGAAGAATATTATCGATTAACGTCTGTAATTTTTACAGTTTCAGTAACGTAACTTCATTGTCGTATTGCAAAAACGCATTTAACAATAACAGATATACAATTTTTTTGAAAAGAGAGAGTATCCTTTACAAGTATAATTGATAGCAAAAATTATATTTACTAAACTTACAAATGTTATGATATTGTTATATTATTAATTCTAATGGACAAATTCGTTTTAGAAGAAAAGTGTTTACACAACACACTTTGGCCATTTATTGCTTACACAAACAAAAGTCAATTATTATCGAATGTGTAAAATCATCCAAAAAAGTTTCCTCTCTTGCGATTGTAAGAAACTCTAACATTTGCATGGAACTCATAATTCTTCAAAAACAAATTTGTACATGAGAATTAATTTCATGTCGATAATGTTTAATTCACGCATCTCTTATTAAAAAAATTATATCTTGCATATACAATATGATTGTAGGTGCTTTCCATTTGATAATAAAAGTCGATACAAACATCATTTCATCTTTCTTGACCTTCAGTGAATATACAAAGATATAACGTTATATTTGCATCGACTTGTATCATTAAATGAAGAGCATCTTTTATATCTTATAGATTGTGTCATAGAGAAAATAATAAAGAATAGATTTTAGAATGGATTTGTTTGATGAAACACACAACCAAAACTTTTAAGCTTTTATTGTATTTATGCTCTCTGATAAAGACTCTAAAGAGTATTTGTATTATGTACAGTTATACAGTTTCTATATTCGAATATTGAATATTACACAACAGGGTGTGTGTATATATGTATGTATGTATATATATATATATATATA
>NW_017259559.1:74116-87569 GCF_001594045.1 Atta colombica
ATTTTTGTAATATTTAAGAAAGGAAACATATGCTGCTACAGCCTCTATATATTTCGCATTTGTATCATTCTTACGTTCTATCCAAAAAGATACACATCCGCATTAACTACTGTATTGTGCAATAGTTGCTTTCTATTTTCACATAAGTGAGTCAAAAGTTATATGATTATAAAAATGACGTCACTTTGCTTACTTTGATGACAAAGTTATTTTATAACATAGGTCTAGAACTTTATTTTTAATGTGAGTTAACAAGACCCAGTCAACAAAGTAAACGTTCTCGAGTTTGTATAGATTGTAGATAAAAACTCAGTTGAATCTCTTGTCACAATGAAAAGAAGCATGCATTCAACTGAGTTAAGATGTTACAAATGAAATCTATCTAAATTTTGGTGTAAATAGAAAGCAACCGATACAAGCACTATAAGATCTACCTTTCATCTAATCCAATAATGCTACGAAATATATTATTCGCCGAATGTAAAAAAATATTGCTTCTCGTGTCAAAAATCTTGATTATTGATATAGACAAAATTAGTTTTACAAACATATAATTAATTGCAAGTCTTAAAAGCCTGCAGAGACTTTTGTAACTTCTATAATCGTACTCTCTAGAGCCTCCCGATGTAAAAGCTATACTTTTATATTTTATTTAGCCATTTTATTTCTACATAATTTTGGAAAAAAGAAAGATGTTTTGGTTGTGCGCTCACATAATTTTTAAATATCAAGAGATATTTGACAAAAAATTTCTAGAATAGAAGTAATGTATATTTTTCTTCAAGAGATGCATTTTTACTACCATTGTTTTTACTTGTTTACGGCATATATTAGCAACGAAATAGCCTCGTCATTGAAATGCACCGAGCATAACAGTTGCTTTAGAGAAAATAAAGAAAAGACACAATAGTAAAACAATAAAAGAAAAACTTAAAAATTTGTCCAGCATTATTTATGTAAAACGTTCAATTATAATCTCCTCCCGTTAAAGAGACAGGAAGCACGATCGCATTATTCAGAAAACGAAAATTTTTCAGAATAATTATACTGTTTCGCACGTACAACATATGTATCTTTAAGGGGAAGCGAGTACATAAAATTACGATACTGTAACAATGCGATTCTTAAAACATAAGAATCAATTTCAAGCGAAATGATACCTTATATTTATCGATATAATTCGCGATCTAACTACTAATGACCGAAAAAAATATGGATACATAACCAAGGTGTACGGCAGCTTTTTTAGCCATCAAAGGAATTATATGTTAGATTAATTCAGTATCTTAAGTTACCTAGTTACTGTTGTGTTTGTGTATCAAATCATTATCATAACAATTACTTGTTGGGCACACACCGAATTAAAGTCTCAGCTGTAAGCATGTATCATATTTTCGGTATTTTTCCGCAATTGGTGTTCATTAGCCATCCTCCTTTGGAGGTGTGAACCAACCTATTAAAAAGAAAACACGTTTTTAGGCAATGTTAATAATTAATAACAACGCATAAAAAAGTAAATTCTCACCATTCTTTTCGTGTATTTGTACAAGAGACTTGAATGACTGTTGGGCACGTGCCAAACTATATTGGCCTTGTCCGCCACACACTTTGCCAGCGCCGCCTGATCCTTGAAACTGTATACGCGCTTTCCCTTTCACTAACGTCGCTGAAATCTGCATTATAACAGCTTCTACTGTATACGCCGAACTCCACCCTTGTTTTGTAAGAAGTTCCATGCAAATGGCACCTCCCACAAGAACATATCCACCAGATATGATAGGATGTACCACTCTTACAAATGGAGGTTCAAACGGATAAGATTCCTACGATAATAAAAATTAGGAATAAAATATCTACAAAAAAAGTTTAGAAAAAAATGTAAATTAATATATGTATATATCTTATTCAAAGCTTAATGCGTCTGATTCCTTATGAAAATGATCAACTCATAATCTCAGATTTAATTCTGACCGTCACCTCTACACACGCACGCACGCACGCACGTTTTATAAGAGATTGATTAAAAAAGCACGATTAAAAAGATATAGGTTTTAGAACTATACTAAGCCTAAGAATATAAAGGAATGCATATATTCTCGGACTACATTAAGCTTAAGATCTGAGGGAGAGGAAGATTGAGCAGTCTCATAAGACTCAGTACACAACATTGCTGGAACTAATCCGTCAGGAGTTACAGAAGAATTCTGTAGATCTAAATGATATAGTAGCAGTAAATGGGACTACATCAGTCTCTGTAATACTATTCCTATTACTACTATTCGAAACTTAAGTTTTAAGTTTTTTTATTACCTTGAAAAGCATATTGAGAAGAATACTGTCTTTGCCTTCTTTCTCTTTCAAAAGAATGAGATCGCTATGAAGTGGTGAATCAGGATCTACACACATCAATCTGATATTCCATTCATACAAACTGTCATTTACTAGTTCTATGCTATACATTCCTGGAAAAAAAATATCAAATGTATACAGAATATTTCAAAATTCTTTTGACAACACATTCATTAGATGATAAAAAAAGATAAATTTAAAAAAATTTTTTTAAATAAACAAAAAACGAAAACATATATTCCTTGAATATGCGAAAAATAATTATAATTTTTGAAAATTATGTTGCCTTTTAGTTTCACATCTATTTGAAACTTAAAGGCGACAAATTTAATACTGAATCAGTACGTAATAGTAAGCAAATGTCAATTGTTATCATGAGACCACGAAAATATGAATAGAATGTTTGTTTTACTAACTATTTCAGCTCAAGAAAAATGAGGAATAACTACACGCTTTGTATCGTTGATTCAAGATTTGTAATTCCAGATTCGATCCCACTCGCGTCTTACATATGTAAATTAAGAGTTTTCGGTGCTTAAAAGGCTAATGTACGTGATTTAAAAAAAAACCAGAATTATTAATAAGAAATGTTATATTTGAAAACTGGATGGAAAAAAAAATTAATACGAGAAGTTGATTGAATGTCTTTGTATTATGTTGTCCAAAGAGGGTAGAAGAAACCTTATCTGAGGAACTACATGCGATAAAAAATTTTTTTAATGATGATTATTGTAACCTATTTTGGACGTGATTTGTAAAAAAAAAGATAAAAAATAACTTAAATGACTGAATGGCAATGCTGTTATTACTGAAAAATTCAATAACAAAATTTTGAACTAACGAATTAATATCAAGTCATAATTCACAAAATATAAATAGTTTCACAAGTATCAAAAATACGTTAATGAAGCACATTTTTCCATTTTCAATTAAAATTGAATATACAAGGGATTTAAAATTGTTTGCAATCAATTAAACAATAGATATTTCGAACAAACAATATTTCGAATAATTCTGGCAAACTGTGACTTAATACTAGTCAAAAAATGTCAAATAAAATATCGTTGAATAAAATTTTGTTGTTAAATATCTTTCAATAATTTTTATCTAATCTTTTAATTTTCATTCTACACATTTTTAGATCTAAGTTGCATGATTTTCTTGTTTATTGCATGTAAAGATTTATTTCAAAAACTTACCATAAATTTAAAAATACTATATATATAAAATGTATAATGTTATAAAAACTTAATTGTAATCTCAAAACTTTCAAAATAACATACTCTTCAAAGATGCAGAGAGTTATCACCATCATTATCTATTGTTTCGTAAATCTTACTGTCCACTTACTTCATCAGAGCGAGCAATGCATTGATACTAAGCAATACTGAGCTGCATCACCAGAGAATTTCCTTTATATAAACGCTGTTGAGGGGAAGAGGGAAACAGGAGTGAGAAAAAGCCATTTCTTTAGCTTGTAAGAGATCAGGCTTCCATATTTTACTTACATTATAATCTTGTATATCTCTGTTTAAATTATCCGAATGTTTCTGTATTTCTCTAAAACTTCTGCCTGTACTTATTCGAAAAATACGATGTCATTGTAATTATAGTAATCGTTTTATCAAATAGTATTTACTGTCTCAATACTGTGTTTTGACAATGCTGATTGTATGATTACATATTTCAATCTGATATCCTGTTGATATTTCTTCATGCGCACGTTGATCATTTCACCGATTTATACTTTTCCGCAAAAGCAAGGTGTTATATATTTTTGTGGAACGGAGTGAAGGTTTTTAATCTTTATAATTTCTCTTCATATATATATATAGATTTATTCTGTCTTTCTTGATGGCTTGAAAAATTCAGATGCATAGAGTTTCTTCAAACTTTTGTGAAAAACGATTCTACATCGGACAATCAATAATTATGTAATTTTTATTTAAAATCCTGTCGATTCGGTCTATTTACAATATAAGAGAATAAAAAAGCTTTTTTTGTTTAACTCATTCTGTGATTGTTTGTCCGTTCTTTGTCCTATGTGATTGTCCTTTTCACATCTCTTTTATTGCATCCGTTTCGTTGCAGAATTTATTTTAAATGGTTGAGTTTTGTCTGTAGGCATTTTATCAGATACTTATTGCTTTATGCACAAGTAAGTGGATTGTCGACTTTTTTTTTTGCTAAACCGTGATGTGATTCAGTATGTAGGTATAATCTGTTAGTGTGTGTTGATTTCCTATATAATTGATATATAATGGTCCAAGGTGTCAACTTTGTAAGAAAAATATCTAGGAAGGGAAATCCTCCATTCTCTTCTCTATTCATAATAAATCAATTATTGGGATATTGATTATTGAGAAAGTCTAAGACTTTACGAAATTTATCATTGCCATGTCTCCAGATTATGAACCAAATTTTTTATTTGATAACTGGCATCTTACGAAAGACATCTTCTTTGAAAGTTTCAAGAATTTGTAATTACAGGAAAGATGGGAGAGTCCATAACTGTCCCAAAAATCTGTAAAATTAGTCGCTGTAGGAAGAATCTATGTTGAATCTATGTGGTTGTTAAGCAGTATTCAATTAAAAGGATGATATTGGAGATTTTATATAAGACCTTAATTATATTTAGAGTTTCTTCAAACTTTTGTGAAAAACGATTCTACATCGGACAATCAATAATTATGTAATTTTTCACTATACATTTTCCCTATATCAGAAAAGTGAAAATTTTTGGTATGTGTATACGTACACTGCAGTGCATTAATTCGCTGGGTCATAATAGCGGCCAGACTTATCGACATTTATTTTTTACTCAAATATTATCAACTTTACAGAAAAACTGCAAGAGACAAAAATCATTTACTTTCTTCTCATAGAACTCTAAGAATTTTTTCAGAATTTTTTATCAATTTTTTAGTACTGCATTTTCTTATTTTTTCGATAAGTCGAGCCGCTACTATGACCCAGCGAATTAATGCACTGTACATACATACATACATAAAAATTTTCATTTTTTACATTTCCGAGTTAGGAAAAAAGTTACATGATTATCCCTTGATCTAAAGCAACATTGAAATCTACAAATAGTTTTTCATCAAGATTATATGGTCTACCAAAAATACATAAACTTAATATCTCTTTCAGACCAATTGTCAGTGTCCAACATGCGATCTCTCATATTTCCTAGTTCACTGACTTGACGAATTTCATACGGAAATCTAAAAAAAATCCGTGTCTGCATTCTGAAGATATAAGATTTAAGCTTCGATGTAGTCTTTTTACAAAAGTTTCAATGAAGGAAACTCTAAGGTCAGTATTCATAGTTGAGTCTTAAGATTGTCTTAAGTATAATCTTAAGACTATCATAAATTAATCAGAGTCGTCTTAAAATATTACTTCAGACGGCTTGAAAGAAGAATGGACTATAAATACAGGCCTAAATATAATTAAAACCTCACATAAAGTCAATATCATCCCTTTAATTCAGCAATCGCATATTTCTCCTATGATCAATTTTACGAACAGACTTCTAACGTGGCAATGGTCTCTTCTATCTTTCCTATAATTGCGAATTCTTCTTGGAACACTTCAAAGAAAATGCTCTTCGTAAGATGTCAGCTATCAAACTTAGTTCCGTTATGTAGACATACATTCGTAATCTGGAGACATGGCAATGATGGACTTCGCAAATTCTTAAACTTCCTTAATGGCCACCACAGATTCTTACATAATACATAATGCACAGTGTACAAAGGAATCAACCAATCGAAATTCTTCTTTTCTGTGAAATGTATTATGCGTTATGCAAAAGTCTATGCTGCGGCTTTAACAATCAACATCCCAATAAACAATTTATCAACGTCAAAAAATTTTTTCGAATGTTGAAGGAAAATAAAGCAAATCTAAAGAGAAATCCTAAAGATTAAAAATCTCCACTCAGTATTGCAAAAATATATAAAATATCTTGCTCTTGTGAGAAAGTATACATTGATGACGATCAACGTTCACATGAAGAAATACCAACAAGACATCAGATTGGTACATGTCACACTATCAGCATTGTCAAAACACAGCATTAAGATAAGACACCAAATATTATTTAATAAAACGCTACTGTAGTTACGTCACATTTTCCGAACAAATATAAAGAGGTTCGAGAAATACAAAACATTCAAATAATTTAAACAGACAAGTTTTAACGTAAAATATGTTCTCCTGACAAACTAAGGAGGTGTCACTTTCCTCATTCCCCCTTCTCTCTCAACAATGATTATAAAAGGAGTTTGATGGAGCAGCTCAGTATGAGCATGCTTCTCGCTCTGATAGAAGGTCTATGAAACATACTTATTAGCAATAGAATACGATACAACTATAACCCGCAAAAACCGTTTGATGTAAATATTTAAAATAAATATCCGTGGAAGCCTCATTATCAATAACATACCCTTTTTAAAGCTGTCACTTCGGTATATATCACGCAATTCTTTCATGAGTCTATCGGTAGCTTGTACACTTCCACAAACAGATCCTTTTAAATAATCTTGTCTCTGATTCTGTCTCAACCTTTCCAATGTCGCGAGATGTTCCAAATCCATTTCTTCACTCTGTATTATTAAAAATCAATGGCAAATATTAATAACAAAGATTGCCGATAAAGTAACTAAAATAAATCAATTACAATAATTCATTTCTCTGTACTTTATTTTTAGAATTAGCGTCTCCTTCATCCATATCCAGATGAAGGTCTTCTTCAGTCTCACTTTCTTCATCTTCATCAATATCGTCTAAGTCTTCAGCATCCATCCTTTGTGCCACAGCTTCATTCGATCCTCCTAAACGTAAAGGATCCAAAGCGGTTCTCAGCCTTTCAACATCTGGTGGTTCCGGTAATGAGTGTAGTCTGCACAACTCTTTCAACAGGATACCAACTTGATTGATTACATGGTTGTCACGGCCTGTTGTGTTACTTAAAATTTGTACAGCGTTCGTAACACTAGTCTCCTCAGATTCGGCAAACCAGACGGGCGGTGTTGAAGGATAGGTTTCCTATATAAACATTATTAAATTAATGCAACTTTATAATTAATGGCATAAGTAATAAATAATTTATGTATTTAATATATGCAATATGAACGGTAATAAAAGTCTGAAGAAGGTAATAAGTCTGTTCTTTGTCATTGCTGTACTTAAATCATTTTGCCTTCGCCAGATTTCCAATATAATATCTATTTAATTTTAAGTATGAGTAATTAATACTTTCCATTGACAATGTAACATTTTATCTTTGTTCAACATAAAGTTGACAACATAAAATAAACAATTAGTAATGATGCAATCTATTAAGTAATCAGATTAGAAATCAAGATTAGATTGGAATTTAACCAATCGAACCAAAAGTTCACTAAACTCGAGTTTGGTTTTCTTTCATCTGATTAATTAAGTTCTAATCCAATCTCAATCTTAATCTCTTATCTAATTTAGCTTACACTGTCATCTGTGTCTTTTTGTCGGAAAGAATTCATTGTACATAAATGCAATTAGTTCTACAAATAACAGACAATAAGTTCTTTATTTCTACACCAGACTGATTAGAACTTTCCTTTTCGATTTCTTACTAAATATCTATTTTATATTTTTATATTAAGTTCCAAAACTGTATTGGAGCATTTTTTGTTATCCAATAAGAAGCAACTACAGCTAAGGCTATCTTTATCTTCAGGGATCAGAAGTCTAAGATAGTCTTAGTTGCTTCTGGTTGCATAATGCCATTGATTGAAAAAACGCCATTATCTATGAAAAACAGACCTCTGGGACTAGTATATAGAACATTTTCTATACTAGTGTACATTTTCTATTATAATCTTATAAAATATCAAAATATTTTTGAAATTTGGTGAAATCGAGGATAGTTTTGAAGACTCTTGTATCCACACTTGAAATCATTTCAAGATCTCAGACAAAGAATTAATAAATCATATTTGAACAAACTGATCAACATTATCGATCATTCTTTTTCTATTTGAAATATCGGGCCGATTTTTAGCACTGTAGACACAAGGCTTAATGCATTTTAATGTAGGAGTGCGTTCGGGGAGATGCTATTAATACTATTTATATGATTTTTATCTTCATCGTTTATTAGACGTAAAACAAGGATGATACAAATAGTGTTAAGGGCATGCCCCTAAATGAATAAAAAACAAATTGTTAATGTCCATTTTTATCAATATAGATTAACTTGAATCAACTTATCTTTTTCTAATTCTTGGAAAAAGATAAAAAAGGACACTTTTCATTTGATGACACAAGTATCTTTCTATCCTTGTTACTCACTGAATGTCAAGGAAGATTGATGCTTGTGTCAATTTGAGTCACCAAATGGAAAATATCCTAAAAATACCTTAAAAATCCTAAGTTGAACCTAGACTTAAAGTTAATCTACATTGATAGAAATAGACTGCATTCCATTTGACACTCGCAACATTCTTTGGAATCGTTTCATCATCGTTGTTTATCATTCGAAGATGCGAACGTTGTGAGCGTTATGAGCATTCTAACGTGTTTGGCACTAAGGTCATATTGTAAGAGAAAACAAATGAAAGATAACAAACTTTCAACACAAAATTGTACATACACGACACGCAATTATGTACGTTATAACTGTTTAAACACTCACGCGAAAGAAACACAAAAAAAGAAACTTTCACACACACACTGACATCTGTCACGTAATCGGTAAATGATGCTGAAATATCCACACTGTAATCATACATACGAGTAGAAATACGCATTGCAAAAGAATCGCGTTCGATTGCGACGTTCCTCGTGCTAACATCGCGCGCTCGTACACACGAATAGGATGTCGCGCCTCTACGTTACTAGAGAAAGAGAGAAAGAGAGCGAGAGAAAAAGAAAAAATCGACTCGTCGCGAAAACTGCGTCCTTAAATGCGCGATCGAATAATGCTTTGAGATTCGACATTCTTCGAGATCGTTCGAGATTCTTTGTCTGGATCCTCTTCTCTCCACCTTTGTCTGCGATACATCAGTATAAAAAAAAAAACAATGCCTGAGAGATCTCGAAACAGCAGATCTTCCCTGTCCGAAAGGACAGACTTCGATCTTTTTATTCGACGAAAGTTCTCGCGTTCGCGAAGGATAAAAAATAAGGAAAAAAATCGATCGGCGTCGAAGATGATCGAGAAAGACGAAAGAGACGTGGAAGCTGCAATATTGGCCGCGAGGTGTCCTGTTCACGGCACAAAACAAGTATCTCATCCATTGACCATTTGTAACAAAACTCAGGCAAATATCCGTGCGAAAACGAGATGAACGAAACAAAAGGAGGCAGCGAATGAAAGTACGCACGTATTCACGCACGCACTCACTCATTCACGCTACACAGAGGACGTAACAGGACGTGAAACGGAGCGTCCAAGAGCGGGCACACGGCGTGCGCGCGCGTGTTACACTTACTGTGATATTGGCGTGTATTTCATATTTCTTCCCATTTTTACCGACGAATCTGCAGCTGAGTTCGTCCACGCTCGCAGACATTATCTGAAACCTCTCATGGCTCTTGGGGAAGACGGATTCGAGCGTTTTGATTTCCTGCTTAAGGGTGTTCAGACAAGCCATTTGCGGTGCGACGTACGGTCGGTGTGGCACGTATACGGCGGACAGGAGGCGGTCTTTTACCCCGTCCGGAACGAGATACGGTCAAAATTAACCGTGGTGACAGAGACAAGATGATTTCGGATGACTACCCGAGAAAATGGCGACCGCAACTACCTCGCTTCGGTTACTTCCGTATGAGCTCGTTAGATTTCGCGATCGACGCGGGCGCTATCTCCACCGCTGTCTATCGAAATATCCCGCGGATGACGTACTTCCGACGTGAATATGGCTGAAGGAAGTTGATAAATGCGCGCGTGAGTTAAAAAAACCGAGATCATTCATTTCTCAAGCTATTTTTGTTTATATCGAAATATAAAATTATCTAGGCCGGTATTCATAGTCAGATCTTATATATTCAAAACCATCTTAAGCACAGTCTTAAGAAGTCACGAGAAGGTCGCATTAGCGTTTTTAGAACAATGTATTATAAATATACCCAGAAAATGGATTGAAATGAATTGGAAATTTTCAATCCAAATCCGTATTTTAAATCCATAAAAATGGATTCCATATAAAAAATTTTTATACATGTAAAATGTTTAAATAAATTAAACTAGTAATTACATGAAATCCTATAGTTATTATTTTAAAACTTTTATACAAAAAATATACACTAGCTGCATAATAAAGGAAACGTATTAAAATATACATAAAAGCGATTAATTTATTAATTAAAAATAAGGATAATTTATATATGTCTCATTTATTGTACATATTTACGTAGTTCTTTTTATATTTCTTTTAACTATTAATTGAAGTAGAATTCATGATATATTTTTACAGTATAACTTTTTTTTAACTCAGTTGAATTAAAACGAAAAATTTCTTATTTATAATTCTGAATAAAGTAAGTTCATAATGCATTTTTAAATGAAACAATGCATTTTCTACTCACACAATTTTGAATTGAATAGCATTTAGCTCGTTTTAGAAGAAAAACTTTTTTTATTCAATTGGAATTTAATAAAAAATGTATTTCTTATTCAGAATTTTGAATTGCGCAATATTCACGATGCACGGAAATGGTCGATATTATTTTTAGATTCAACTGGATTAAAAAACTGCATTTCCTATTTACAAGTTTGAATTGAACAGTATTCACACAAAATACTATAATATTATTTTTAGATTGAAAAGCATAGAAATACGGCATATGGCATACTCCATGCCATTCTTATAAATGAATAAAATGCATTCAAGATTGAAAAGGAATAGACATTTGTTTCATGCAATTCTTATAAATGAATAAAAATGCATTCAGGATTGAAAAAGATTTATTTTAACATTCATGAATCCATATTTCTGAAAATCTGAATTTATTTTAATCTATTTCAATCCATTATCGTTTGCTGAGTATTACAATTTTACAACGTAAATTGATAACAATTCCTTTCGCTCGTTATTAACTTACGCAACATTATTAGATTAATAAATAGTAACCTAGCAAACATGACACAACAATATAACTAAAATAATATGTAATATAACAGAATGTTATATTGTAGTGATATTAATATAATGTATTTTGTTATATAGTTACGAAATAATTAGTATATAACTGTTGTATTATTTTGATATGTACTTGTTACATTAGTAAAATAACGGTTATAATCTCATTATAACACATTTGTATAATAAATGTTATGTCGAAGGTAGATAACCGTTATATTATGTAACTTTATAAGATCTATATATTATATTGTTATATTCACATTATATAATAATTGTGCTCAGCATTTATTTGTAATTAGAGAATAACAGATTTACTACTTATATCAGAAAACATGCATTCTATACAACGTACAGTTTCTGATAGATTAAAATTTTTTATTCCCTGTTCTTATTGCCTGCATTTTTCAGATAAGCAGCGATCAGTTGACGACTTTGGATAGAAAATATTTTTTTGTAACAGCGTTTAGTTTTGTTTAACAATTAATTTATGAATCTGACATTCCTGCAGAGAAGAATAGACATTCTACAATAAGTTACCTAAGTTTTAAATCATGCTACAAGAAAATTGATCAATTTTTTACAATTTAAGATTTAAAACTTAGGTCATAGCCAGGTGAAAGGGATAACATGAGCAGTGTCTCTTTCTAAATCTCTGGCCTCTCCGTCTACGTTCATAAGGAGGAAGAGCTATCAATTATGAAACTCTAAACTAGAGCGATATTCATAGGTCGTTTTTATTTTAAAACTGGTTTAAATAGTGCCTGCTAATACAGTCCTCGGGTTGACATCTTAAGGTTGTA
Source organism: Atta colombica (assembly GCF_001594045.1). Classification (NCBI taxonomy): domain Eukaryota; kingdom Metazoa; phylum Arthropoda; class Insecta; order Hymenoptera; family Formicidae; genus Atta; species Atta colombica. Next base: position 86,403 of record NW_017259559.1, read on the forward strand.
CTTAAGATAGTCTTAAAAGCAAGTTATGTTTCTCTCTTTCTATAAAAAGAGAATTTGAAGATGTATTATAAAATGTGTCAAATAAGAAAAGATTCAATATAATTTCATGACGCGAAATAAGCTAGTATTCATAGTCGATTCTTGCATTAAAACTGTTTTAAATACAGTCTTAAGATGTTGTAAGTCAATTCGAGGACTGTATTAATATCTTAAGACATTATTTAAAACGGTTTTAATATAAAATAATAGACTATGAATACAACCAGCAATTTGTGACACAAACAGCAATTTTTAATAAACTTAACATTATTGTGCTATGTTATTATTCGTTTTCTAAATATAGAAAATGAATGGAAACAATTATTTTATAAGAAAAATATATGTTTTTATTTTGGAAACATTATTCAGTTTAATTTTTTTTACGGAGAGTACAAACTGACATTACAACAAGAATAGTAGTACTTAAACTTAAGTAAGAAAGGATATATATATATATATATGTGTGTGTGTGTGTGTGTGTGTGTGTGTGCGTGTGTGTGTGTGTGTATATGTGTGTGTGTATGAATACTTTTCAGTAACATACATAGGCAGTACTGTATAATATACTGTGTACGATTTAAATTGATATTACAATAAGAATAATACTTAAATTGAAAAGAATTTCCAAAAAATATCAATAACTATAATGTGTGAATGCATATAAATGCATAACTGATATATATATGAATGCTTTTCATATATTCAAAAATATATACGTATGCCTACATTACACATAAAAGAGAGCATCTTTAGTTATCTTTAGTTATCTTAGAGATATAGCAGATAGCAGCTCAAATTCTGTGACTTCAGAGCTTCAGAGCTATCTTTTGATCCATTTATTTTCTGTAAATATGACAAAGAAGACTTTTGTTCAGAATCATAAAATGATATGTTGTAATTGAATCATGAAATGATATGTTGTAGATGATAACGTATCTCAAAATGGAACAGCTTATATACTTCTTTCATATATTAAATTGTTTTTTTATACAATTGTACGTACATCTCATTTATTTTATGGAAAACAGTTTTATATTATCTCATAAAATATATATATATTCACACACACACACACACACACACACACACACACACACACACACACACACACACACACACACACACACA
>NW_017259559.1:87669-89558 GCF_001594045.1 Atta colombica
ACACACACACATAAAATAACTCATAAAAATAGACTTTTCACATTTATTAAGAGGTTTACGGTATGTTCACACAAACTTTGCATAGCTGTATATAACCGTGTGCATAAAGAAAAGTATTCAATCGCATTTCTCTTATAAAAATGCACGTAAAATATAATTAGATAATTTTCTTTATGCATACGTTTATGCGGCTATGCAAGTTTGTGTGGACATACTCTTACGTTCATGAGAAAAAGAATAGAGAAGAACATTATAAAGACACACTATTATCATCCAACATTTAACAATTAAATACCACACATTAAAAATTACACTGTAATATACTAACGAAAAATCTAATGCAAACTTGAAGGATGTTAACTTTAATTCTTTTTCTGATACATCGTACGAGAAGGTCGCGACATTAATAAATTCTATGATATGGTGTTATTATGTGAAGTTCTGCACAATCAATGTGATAATATGATTAATCCATTGCATTATAAACGCTATATCCTGACATTAAGCCGGTTCTACATTAGTTGCAAGCTGATCGCAAGTTTGTTGCGACAGCTAATATGAAGTTGATTTCAAAATGCAAGCTTCAGATTGGCTGTCACAAAACAAATTTGTGATCGGCTTGCAACTAATGTAGAACCGGCTTTACGTAATTCTCGTAATCGAGAGAATGCGCGGCGTCTTCGCAAAATACAAAATTGATCAGCTGATTTAGCAGCCTTTGATATTTATTAGAATATTTTTCAGTCATCTATCATAAATCTAATTCTTTAGAGAAAACATGTACTTGCAGATAATGCGTCACATTGCCAATCTTATTTCTCTGGATGTACATTCAAGGATTTTGATTCCCTCAGAAATTTTTACAAATTGAGAAATGACTTTTCTACATTAATGCTTATAGTTCATGCGCGATTAACTACAATTTCAACCTATCAGAAACTGTATTCCACAATATATGGTTTCTGAGAAATTGAAATTCTTATCCTCTGTTCTTTTTATTGTGCGGAATCCCTTAAGGCACACAAAAAAACTTAAGTAATAAGCGAATTGACCAATCACAGTTAGAGGTCATAAGGTCTCCGTAAGGTCATAAGTAATAGCCAATCCAACATGTTGATTTCCTTATTGCTTATATCTTAGGCCTGGTTGCACTAACATTACTTTGACTTTAGCAAGACTTAAAATTCTCTCTGTCTTGTTTTAAAGCGAAAGAGAGATAGAGACAGAAAGAGTTTTAGAGAAGAAAGCCTTGTTCAAAGTAACGTTGGTACAATGTCGGGCCTTATTGTCTTAAGTTTTTTGTGTGCCACGGCGGATGCGGAATTCAGAAGCAGGTATGTCAAATGAAGAGCCACGCTCCCGCTACTCGCTAAAAACTCATGTTCCGCGACTCAATTAATACAGAGACTATATAAGTTATTATTGTGATCTTATTTGTGATGTATCTCGATTTACATGAAATCATCGTCTTCTCCTCTTCCTCTTCACAGAGCTTTTGGCTCCAGTGGGAAGTATTATGCTGGAATGTTCACACGGACCTGGGTTCCCCTTTAATTATGTCTCACATATTATCATTGGGGTACTTCTCCAAGGTTCTCTTTGTCATTAACAATTACACTTTCATCCTCTTCACTAACCGAAACGTCGTTTTTCTTGAATGAGAAAGAGATGATGAGGAATCTCCAATTCGAGAGGAAAACTAATGTGTGGCATTTTAGGATCTAATGAATGCATTATTACATCCTAAGCGACAACGATGTCGCTCACTAATGGCATTCAATGTTTGAATGTTTAGCATAAAAGATTTAGATTTAACATTTAACAGAATAATCAGCAGAAAACGCGCTGCGTAAGACGACTGAATGATCATATATATATATATATATATA
>NW_017259559.1:89601-90518 GCF_001594045.1 Atta colombica
ATATATATATATATATAGAATGATATACATCAGCAACTAAAGTTCATACTTACGAAAAAATTTTCCTATCATACAAAAGTTATGATCATTCAATCGTATTTTCTGCTAATTATTCTATTAAATGTTAAATCTAATTTTACGCTAAACATTTAAATGCAACATTCGAATGCAATTAGTATATGGGCGACTATGCGAGCGACATCGTTGTCGCTTAGGGTGTGTGCCCAATTAGAAATAATTTCTCGAAAAGACATCGTTTCGATGTCGAAAATAAAAGTCGAAAATTTTCGAAATTTCTATTGATTTCGGATTTTTTTCTATGGATTTTTTTTCTATGGATTTTTGGCTCCAATTTCAATTAATTTTTGAGTTGGAAATAAAATCTTGAATTGATCTAATCAGCATAAAAATATACTACTAGTGCCACTAATGCAATAAGTAAATTCGACAAGTAGTGTCACTAATAGCGTAATAATGGTGGAGAAAATTCATTAAAGTTTCATTGAAATTTTATTGTGAAAATAAGTATTATTGATTAGCATCATATTTCAGAGGATACACGACGAAATTATAATAAAAAAAAAATTTATTTTATGAATTCAAGAACTTTATGAAGAATTTTATAATGCATTCATGCGCGGTCATCTATCCGAATCCGAAACTCCACTTACTATACTTTATTTCTGTGATCATACGGGAACTACTCTTTCGAAGAACCACCTACAATGCTAATGGATGTATAGTTGTAACATATCTGTTCAAAGATGTTGTGAAAGAGGTAGAACAAAAAAATATAATTAATGTTAAATATAATAATAATGTACAAATTATAACCTATAAAATTAATTTATTTTTAATAATATTGTAAAATATTATTTTTATTAACTGAAATAATACTAATTGCTCTAACGATATAT
>NW_017259559.1:91107-91468 GCF_001594045.1 Atta colombica
CGACAATTGTAAAAAATGTTTCGATTCGTATAAAAAAATTCCACAATTTTCTAAAAAGTTATAAAATTATTTATAAATTCTGAGAAAGCTTTTATGTTTAGAGCAATATTGCAATTGTCGAAATGAAATTGAAAAAAATGTCGATTCGATCTTTAAACCAAAATATTCAAAATATAAGATTACGTATCACAAATTTATATCAAAAATGTTAAGAATGTATCAAATTCTCATTACACTCTCTACATACGTAATTTTTTATCACTCGAAAATGTTGAAATTTCGATGCAAGTTTCGAATCGACAACTTTTCCATCGTAACGATGTCGAAACGATGTTTTTTCGAGGAACTACCATTTTGACTG
>NW_017259559.1:91568-93860 GCF_001594045.1 Atta colombica
TCTTTTTCTTACGTATTTAAATTTGTGTAAGATCTGTCACAAGTCGGTAAATACATAAGAAAATTTTCCTCCTCTACCTCAAGTAGCATATAACGCTTACAAAGCGCTAAAAAAGCGCATACAATCGCATTTTTAGCGCTTCACAAGCACTACTATCTTATTTGAACTCATTTCCTCTTAACGACGTATTCTTGAGATAATTTAGAGATAATAATTCTAATATCAAAATATCGAGGCATGTAATAATATATATTTCAATTATATATAATAAGTATTTAAAGTTAGTAATTACCAAACTGTTATCATTTGGTAATACTTACTAAATATTTGTAAATGTAACATTATTTTTTGGTTATATTAAACAAACATTGATTGGCATTTGTTCTAATAAAATATTTTATATACGAGTATATACATTTCAGTCTTTCATTTCTACATAATTTCTTAAAAAATTTTTTGTGCTTATATTACTTCTAAAGCTCCCCTAATGTTCATATTAGCCTATCCAGAGGGTTTTGTTTAAAAAACCAACTTTTGTTTAAAAAATGTTTTTCCAATTTTTATACTTCCTATTGTATTCGACTCGAAATAGAAATATTATTTTTTTTCAAAAGAGTGTTTTACTCCTAAGTATGAGTTAGCGCACGTAAAAAAGTATGTGTCTTAAATTTTTGTGTTCAACAACATATTTTACGGAGAATCAAATCGATGCCGGACAATTGGTGACGTTCCTTGTAAGATACATAAAACATCAATAAATCTATCAAATGATATACTTAAGATTTTTTTATTCTTCAGTATACTAGATATCAAAATGTTTCCTTAAGGTCATAATACCCAATCCTACTCTATCCACTTTTGATCATTTGAAATCATGAAAATTTAAATAAATTTTGAAACTTAGGCGACGAGAATTGATGGTGTATTAATGATTGAAATTTTTGAATCTGCACAAACATTGTTTTTCTAATTAGATCTTGCAATTGATCTTCATATTAGAAATAATAGGGAGTTTTTGCAATACCCTTGATTCAGATATGATAAAATTATCTTCTTCTTAACAACTAATTAGGAAAAGGATAACGTGACTTTAACGTTCACCATATTTGGATCCATGTTATTGCAAACATCATAACGATAACAGAAAAATGTTTAAAATTTTTCCATAATCGGAAGCCATATACTAATAGCTGTATTTTCCTGTCGTACCAGCCGGAATTATTAAAAAAACAATGTTTGTGCAGATTCAGGTTTAGTTTCCAAAATTATATTGGGATAATGTCCACTCCATGAATTTAATAATAATTCAGATTGTGATCCAACATCTGGAAAAAATACTTCTTTCAATCGAGTTTTTACATAATTTGATGTTAATTTGTCTGATTTAAAATATTTTAAATGTGACTCTTGGTACTAGCTATCAGTAATTTTTGATAGTGTTGGTTATTAAGAATTTTTAATACATACATGTACTGAAGATTTTGTCTTTATAAGTTTCTTGTTTCCGAATTCTTGAATGAGAAATAATGAAGGTCAGTCTCATTCGTCGTGATCCTTCGGATTGCAACTATGTGTAATGACAATTTATGTGATGAGGTGATCCTCTCGCCAAGGATTCAACTCAATTCTGTAATTTTTGCTGAAGATGACTCGTGAATCAAAAACGTCCAAATAAATTGAAGATTTACACATACAAAATTTGCGCAACGCTTACAGCGCTTCATTCTCATTAGTCCGTTCTTCACTTTTTAAAATTATTTTTATATAAAAAAAATTTTTTTTGAAGTTCAAAGGATAAAAATTGTAGAAATATTTGTAATATGTAATTTTTTACAAAAATAAAAAAAATTTTTAATATAGGTATTTACCGTAATGATTATTTTGACTTCAGATTTATAATCAGCGATTTCGGAAATCTAGTATAATTTTTATCAAAAATTAAATTATATTTCCAATTTGACATTCACTCGCCATTTTGAATTTCTGTTATAACGTTTACGATTAACGATTTCTTAAGGATGTATTAGACATATTTTGAAAATATTCAAAAAATTATAAATTGTGTGTTATATTGTATTTGAAAGTAGTGATGAAAAATTTATCGTTGATTTTCTACTTGGATAAAAAATTATTTTAATAAGATATATTAATAAGATATGTGTTCTCATGAAAATATTTAGAAATAATGAAAAAATTATATATTTTATTAAATATTTTAATTATATCTATATATTTAAAATGATTTATATAATATAAAATTTCATTGCGATGCAGAAGATTAGTTGTTTCGTA
>NW_017259559.1:93960-97703 GCF_001594045.1 Atta colombica
ATAAATAAACGACAAAAAAGTGTTATTAAATAAAAATATAATCTTATTTATATAATTTTTATATGTATATAGTTTATTTGAAGTGTAAACATTAAACACATTTCCAAATTTAATTTACTTTACAAAAATTGTACGATCATAAAAATTAAAAATATGTTAAATATATGTTAAATAATATGTTTAATATATTTAATGTGTTAAATATATTAAAAATGTTATTTACATGTAAATATTGTGCAAATCGATTCATAACAGTAAGTTTATTTATATTTATATTTTTATTATTCATGAAATATTGGATTTATTATAATGAATTTTGTCATTTTAATTCTCAACTATACATGAGTGGGTTGGCATTTGGAACCCCTGTTAAGTTAACCTCCCTTTCCCCCCACTAGCGCTAAATGAATTCTAACACATTCCAAAATTAGGTGCTAATTAAGTGCTGAAATGCGAAATTATTATTTGGACCCGGATGAAAATTTTAGTCGGCCGCTATTGTTGTACGGTTAATATTGCAGAGTTAAAGTGAAAGGGTAAAAAAAACTTGGAATTTTTCTCTCTGTCGATCGCCGTGATGCAATTGTGTCGTTGTTTTGATGTTATAATTGTGATGCAATAAAAATTTGGCTTGGGTGACTTGGACTCATCAAATGCAACTTCAACAGATTTTTATCGAAAATGAAAATTCGTTTTTAGTAAGTGCCTGTTTATTAGTGCTATATTCAAGCATATGTGTTGTCTCTCTCTCTCTCTCTCTTTATAATTAAAATATATATTCATTGTCAAAAAAAGAATTTTTGCGAGAGAGGCATCTTGGTGAATCGATCGCTCTATTTTTTCGGAGTTATAAAATCCTGAGTAAATATTACACAATCACATTGCATTTCTAAAAAAGAAAATACCCGACATATCATTATTCCGAGCATATTTTAGCAAACAAGAATGGATTAAAATGGATTAAAATTTTTTAATCCATAAATCCATGAAAATGAATTGAATGGATTGAAACGGATTGGATCCAAGCTGACACTAGTTTAATATTCGAAAAAAAAAATATTCATACTTAAGGATTACAAATTTTATTCTTAAGACATTTATAATAATTATACCTGAAATTAACTATTTCAAATTGGTAAAAAAACGCACCTAGTGGGATTCGAACCTGGGATCTCTGGATTATGAATCTTGCTACATCACTTCTTCAATTAGTAAATATGTTATTCGTTCTCTACTTCAATTACAATCAGCTAAATTGATAACGAAATTATATAGATATAATAAGTATAAACAATTTACATTACTATGAGACAACATTGGATAAGTGTCGGATAATCTAATCTCGCTTGAGTGATGTCGCGCGTCGTGATTAGCCTAATATTCAGATTGTTTGAGTTGGTTTGCGAGTGTTCATCACATCAATCATTCATTTACTTCTAATCAAAGAGAAACAAAAGAACATAGCTCAATTATTTTTACGTTACAACTTTTTTGAATTTAATTGGATTAAAACGAAAAATTTCTTACTTATAATTTTGAATAATTTAAGTAGCATTTATATATATTCATTTTTAAATAAAAATTTTTTTTATTCAATTAGATTGAAAAACTGCATTTCAGAATATTCAGAATATTGAATTGAGCAGTATTCACGTTGCACAGAAAATGCTAATATTATTTTTAGATTAAAAGGCATAGCTATGCAATTCCTATAAATGAATAAAAATGCATTCAGGATTGAAAAGGCATAGACATTTGCTTTATACAATTCCTGTAAATGAATAAAAATACATTCAGGATTGAAAAGAATTCATTTTAATATTCATGAACCGTATTTCTGAATATCTGAATCCATTTTAATCCATTTCAATTCTCGTTTGCTGGGATATAAAAATGTCCCATTTCACTCGTGTAAATAATTATATTTTTGGAATGAATTAATATAATGTATTTTTTACTCGTGCAAATTATACTTTTTGGAATAAATCAATATACTTTGTTATCATAAAAACTTTTTTTATCATAAAAATAATTTAAAAAAAAACTGATTTGTTGAACTCTTCACAAATTATTCTTTAATATTTTTTAACCTTTTCAATTATTATCAAAATTATTTTTTTATGTTTTGATATTTCGATTCTATACATTTTGGCATTTTATTAGAAAAAAAAAATTGAGATTTGTGACAATTACAAAGCCAATTAAAAACGCCGTGGGTGACTAGAATCAAGACATATAAATTAAGATGTCAAAACAAGATATGTAGTTGAGAGTTAATATTAAGGATAAAATTCATAATTTGCGACATCAAGAATATTATATACATTATATATTCGATTTAGTACAAATCAAATTTAAATTGTAATTTCTATTTTTTCAGTCACCATTTTGAAAAAATTCTAACTCAATTTGACCTCGACTTTTTTCGAAATTGAATAAACTCTTATTGAAAAAAAAATTAAGATTTGAAGACTAAATTTTGAAACATGATTATTTTTTATTTTTCACCCACCGTTTTACATCAATCATTTTGAAAAAAAAAGCTTGATTAAAATATCGATCTCGACAACTTTTTTCGAAATTAAATAAGCTTTTATAAAAAAAAAGAAGGGGGAGTTAAGAATTAAGAAAGCTCTGGACAATTTTGAAACACGATTTCTTGTTTTCCTCCCCATTATGTGTATTTCCATTCCCTGTTAATTATATATACATAATTTAACATATAAAACATGCGCGTACGCGAAAGATGGATACGAAGAAAAACTGATTGCCATTGATTGTATCATGAATTTATTTTGAAATGTCTAATAGTCCTATTTCCTTATGCTCTATATATACAAATGATAGCATGATAAAGTATAATACACAGTTTTAACAAACGTTAACAAATGAATGTGCTAATCTAACATATTAAAAATGATATTATATACTAACGTCTTGGACTGGAGCCATCTCTTGCATTTATCTTGAGAAAAATAAAATCACATATGCGATACAGTTTACAAGATAATAAGATTGCGTTATTTTTATTAAAATAATTTCTAAATTTTCATAGACGTTTCTCTTTTCATCGCCAAAGAATCACAAAATAAAATCGTCGTGTACTTTCCTTTGTCACATGTATATATTTGAGGTCTCATCGAAAGTTCATCATTTGATATAATTATATCAAACTTATGTGCTCACGAATATATGATAAAACATAAAATGAAAAACATAAAACAACGTAAAACAAAAACTGATGCGTACTATTTTGAAGCGGACGAAATCCGCTTGATTGCAGATATGTCGTTACGTACATAACAATATCATAGAAATAAAATTATTAATAATATTAGCGTTTTAAATGAAATAATATCGCTCTAAAAAAAAAAACGTTTTTTATTTAAATAATAAAACGCCAGGCGTTTCTCTCTCTATCTATCTTCGGATTTCTATATTTTCTTGAATATTTTTCCACTTTGTTGTAATAATAAGATATACCAGTCCAAAGTTTCTTGATAGCGCAATGCAAAGTGTCATCCAAATAGTAATACCACAAAATATATCGCTTCATAAATAATATACTATATTCACTACAGACAGAATATTCAAACAATTTCTGCCTTACGTGGAAGATTCACGTTCGACGTGAATCAGTCGTTATAATTATCTCTTTATATACACTTGTTTGCCATGTACACTTTTTTTTTAGAGTTTTCTTACGCTAAACTTAGTGGGTGACGAAAGTATATATATATATA